>NC_071255.1:2159236-2189236 GCF_023375685.1 Ictalurus furcatus | reverse complement strand
ACACACAGAGGAAGTGAATCTCAGCCATACATCGGCTAAGTGGATGATTCATCCATCACGCGATCACACACTACTGCCAGAGGTGGATCAGAGAACAGCTTCCTGACTGTGTGTGCGTGTGTGTGGTGCACTTTTATTTCCACTCACACCCTTTTAAATATAATGCCACTGTGACACACACACACAACCACAAACACAGCTCTGGGTAAACTATATGTCATTTTAATAGTGCTTTTTATGGTGTTATTTACAACAGCTATAATAATGCTAATTTCAGTATTTAAGTCGTGTATAAACTACAACAACCGATTACAGGGTTAATACGCAATCATCTGCTCTGTAAGTTTGGCAGAACCGAACCAAGAAATTGATATAAAATAGAACAAGTTTTACAGAAAAGACCTACAGGGTTGAAAACATGGAGAGAAAACAAAAGCACAAAACCACAAAGTGAGCTCAGAGGAGAAATGTCCCAGCTGGGCTTCCGTACAGACCACCGCCTCGCCCTACGCAGCTAAAGACCTGTATCTGTTTCATGTCCTGTGTTCTTCATTAATAAAAGTCGAAACTAGGCAACATGGATCATCTGGCTCTGTCCCATTCAGCACGGAGGAGTGAACAAGGGTTAGTGGATAAAAAACAAGGGGGTGTTGGAGAGCAGAGCACAGAGCGATAATGATTATTAATAGGCAGACAGACGGATAGATAAGCATACGGGCAGACAGACAAATAGGAAGAGAAATAGACAGACAGAAAGCCAGACAGCCGGATAGACAGACAGACAGACAGCCAGATAAGGCAGACAGACAGACATATCGTCAGATATACAGGTAGGCATATAGACTTAGCGATCTGTATACAGGCAGACAGACAGATAGGCACATAGACAGAGAGACAGACGGACAGACAGACAGAGACAGACAGATAGGCTTAGAGGAAGACAGAAAGACAGATAGGCATATAGGACAACAGACAGACAGACAGACAGACAGACAGACATATAGGCAGACAGACAGACAGATAGGCTTATAGACAGACAGACAGACAGACAGACAGGCATTTAGGAAGACAAAAAGACAGACAGAGAGGCTTATAGGCAGGCAGACAGACAGACAATTAGGCATATAGACAGACAGATAGGCATATAGGAAGACAGAAAGATAGACAGACAAGTAGGAAAAAAGTCAGACAGATAGACAGATAGGCACACAGGAAGACATAAGGACGTGTAAACAGATAGGTATATAGGAAGACAGAAAGGTAGCCATATAGACAGACAGTTAGACAGACAGACAGATATAGCGTATAGGCATATAAGCAGGCAGACAGACAGAGAAAGAGAGAGCGAAACAGACAGACAGATATACAAACAAACTGACAGACAGACATGCGGAAAAAGAGACAGATACAGACAGTATAGGTAGTAGTGCTCTCAGGCTTGTTGCCTCTTTTTCAATACTGTCCGAGCCACTGTGTGTATGCAAGGATGTGTGTGTATGTAAGTATGTATGTGTGTATGTGTGTGTGTGACTGCACCCTGCCAACAATCTCTGAAGCATGAAACGCTGCCTTGCTCCAATATGAAATGTGTGTGAAGCTCTTCCAGCTCGGAGCGTACAGGGTGGTACAGCGGTAGCGTACGAGGCTCCAGCCGTCTGAGCACACTCCCAGTAACGCTCCTTCATTCCAGCACTTCCTAACAAATCATCCTTTCCCCCCAATACATTTCAATCTCCGTGCGCTTCAGAATTTGGGAGCCTCTTTTACGAGCTGCTTCGCTCCAGACCGCAGGAAGTGGATATGCTCAAGGATGCATGGGAGAAAGTCCATGGATTTTTGGGGAAATAAACATAGCAGAGGCACGTGAGAAATCTGAAGAGCTTTTAATCTGCTTAGACCGAGTGTTTCAGCGAACTCACTGAGCTTTTCGTCTAATTCGGCCCCGTTCTCACTTCCCCATTTTGAAGAAATGTAATTATAAGTGTTCGACGTTACCAAGACACACTCCGTAGTGCTGCGTTCAAGTGCGGTTAGTATCATAAATGTGAGCTTTGACAAATCCAAATGATTACCAGATGTACAATGAGAAAAATTAATCATAGGAATGTGTTTGAAGGTTTTGTCCCGAATACAGTTTGTAAGTCAGCATATGTTAGTGCTCTTACCTCTACAGTGCACTTCCGGATCTCTCTGCCTTTCCCAGAGCACCTGTACTGCTGTACCGGAACTGCAGGGGGTGGAACATAAGGTGGCGGGGCGTAGAGTGGTGCGTCTGGAAGTGGGTGTGGCCTGTGGAGAGGTGAAGAGAAAGGTGCAGAGGCTGGAGGAGGAGCACGTCTAGTGATGGATCTCTGCTTCTGCCTCTGTACCTCCTTCGGCTTTGCGTCTGTCCGTTCTTCGTTCTCTTCACGTTGGCTCTCCGCTTCCTGCATAGCCATGGTGCCTTTGACCCGCAGTGGCTCGGCGGTGGCGTTTCCATGGAGACGGGCGTATCGCGTGTGCCGGTTTTGGCGGTGAAGCGGGAGTGAGTATGGAACCCTGCCGTAACCGAACTGACCAGGACGGATTTGTCTGAGGGAACAAGAGAGATGTCAGAAAGAAGGAAAGAAAGAAAGAAAAAAAAGAGGTAATCCAATCACACTCACTTTCTCACAGACGCTGGATCCCTATTGGTGGAGATTGACCTCCTACTCCCGCCTGCACCTACTCTTCCAGCCCCCTCGTTGGCTGGCCGTCTGGATCCTCTCCCTGATTGGCCGTATGCATGCATGGACGAAGAAGATGGAGAACGGTAAATTGAAATCGGCTGCTGATTGGGCGTTACGACGTTCGCTCGGTAGAAAGGAGGCGCACGATTGGGCAGTTCTTGCCCCACCCCTTCAGGTGTGTCTCGATAGAGAGGTAGTCCAGGACTCTGATTGGCCTGATAAATTCTGTCATTGCCAGGATATGAGGAGGGGTAATAAGGCACGTTGGGGGGAAGTAAGGGGGTGTGGCTTGATGCACCTGACGGCAGGTAACCCGGCCGACTCCAGGTTTGGGCCGGTGGCACACATTGCCTGCGCCTCTCAGTCACGCCTACTCCACAGCTCTGAGAACACTCCGCCCACTCACTCCATGGGCCCCATACACCTTCTAGCCCCACCACTTCTGTCTGTCGGGGGCGTCGCCCGATCACCTGTAAACAAACAGACCGCGCGAGAGAGTAAACAACGTGAAAGGAACCCTTCATGTTCTGATAACATCTGTCTGTCTGTCTTCCTATCCGTATGCCTGTGCAATCAAAAAAGATTGCCTGGGGCAGTTACAACATGTAGTGCGCACTATAGTAGGTAATGAACATCTGTGAGTAACGGCTGAGTAATGAGCTAGAATGTGCTAGAACTCGCCTTCTGTCCTGTTTCGGGAAAAAAAACCAAAACATTTCCAGCACGTCTGTTTGTTTTCTCACTACCGTGTGCTGTGTTCACTGTTCAGCAGTCTTCTGTCTTGTTGCCCCAGGCCGTCACCACTGACTTGGACAACCACCATCACTTCACATTTGCACACTTCTATTCCTCCGTGGTTCTCTCAGCTGTAAATGACCAGCGGCCAGCTCCTAGCAAACCTGCTCTTAAGCCCTACAATGACAGGAAGTTCAAATCTAGCACACGTCTGTAATGAATTTCTAGTCTATTTTATAATCTTATCCACATGAACACATCCCCCTATATAGAAAGAACTGCTGTTTTTACACACGCTAGCATCGTTCACCTTGAACAGAATCACCGAGTAGTTTTGTTGATGTCAGGCAGTAAATCCATGTTTTAAGCTATAACTTAAGGATATGCTGAAACTAGGTCGGCTGTTGTTTATGTTAGCGGGCCATAAACTCATTTTATTTCTGTTCAAATTAAGCTACGGTGGAACTTCTATTCAGCGGATGCAACAGGCTTGCAGGAGACTTATTTCATGAACTTTAGGCCAGGGACTTAATCCCAGGAATTTTAGCTCAAGGCTACTGTTCCTGGTATTTCCACTGTAGTCTCTGTGTTGCTAACCTCACACCCACAAACACAGAAATGCTACCTAAAAAACACAACGCCACGCTTTCTTTACATGTACATGAGGTGTCCAGTTGGAACGGAAATCACGGACAAGGTTCTGGTACTGGTTACAGAGCTGACCCAGAAGCCACAGCGAGACAAACAGGATGTTAATGGATCGTTGTAGCTTCGAAGTTTAGGACCAGGAACTTGAGGTCGGAGAACTTAGGGTCGTACACCTTCACTCAAGAATTGAATTCCAGGAACTTACGTAAAAAAATATTACGTAAGGATTATTAGCAAAAGAACGAAGAAATTTAAGACTAGGAACCTCAGCCAAAAACATACTATTTCGTAATTACTACGTGTTATTCGGTAATCACAGGGAAACTATTAGGACAGGTGTGTAATTGCAGGTATGTAGAGAATCTGAGAGTATCAATAGGTCCTGAAAGTCAAAGGGGTTAATACCAGGAAATTTATGCTCGAATTGTTACCCCAGGAGCTTAAGGCCAGAAATATTCATCCAGGAACATTAACAAAGAAATTAAAGCCCAGGAACCTAAGCCAAGAACCTTTAGTCCAGGAATTTTAGCCCAGGAAACTCAACCAAGGACCTTCAGTCCAGGAGCTTTTGGTCAGGAACTTAAGCAAAGGACCTTTAGTCCAGGAACTTTAGCCATGGAATCTAAGCCAATGATCTTTAGACCAGAAGCTTTAATCCAGTAACCTAAGCCAACAACCTTTAGTCCAGGAACCTAAGCCAAGAACCTTTAGTCCAGGAACCTAAGCCAAGAACCTTTAGTCTAGGAACTCTGGACCAGCTATATGCTCAAAATTAACACCAAAAAGCAATAAAGCATGCATCTCTCCTCTTGGGTATAATCGTGTGTGGTATGTAGATGTTAAAATAACAGACCACGGATTGTACAAAATGTTCCTAAAGCCAAAAATAAAACCTGTAAAACCCTTCACAGTTGTTATTTTTACACACTAGGATGGATACACCTATAACTGATGACAAAATAGTTCAGCTCTCAAACTCGGGCTGGTTCTTAAGAAAGGTTCTTCGGTTCCCTGAACAAACACCACTGTGTTAGTGGAGAAGGCACCATTGGTGATCTAATGTGGTCTGTATTAGTGTGCTACATAATTCTCCAGTGTAGGAAACGGGGGGGGGGGAATAGAGTGGCATTTGGAACACAGCCCAGAACACTAAGACCCTGGAAACCACACTAGCAGGAGTTCAAGTGCAATTTTATTTCACCTTGTTCCTCTCAGCTGAACCTGACCTTGAACATCATCTCTGTAACAAAATTTATGAACGGGATTTAAAAAAAAAAAATATATATATATATATTTTTTTTTTTAGAGAACCTGAGCTGAGTTCCATGTTGTTCCATGAAAAATCATGTTTAAGTATGGGGTTGGTACGAGAACACACACGTTCTTCGTCTGCCGTTCGACGGCCACAGCTGAAAGACTCAAGAAATCTGAATTTATTTTATGGTTCACTTAATAACACATTTTAAAAAATGGGAGGAGAGTTTTTAAGGTTGGACGAGAGCCATCCAAAGAATGGATTCATCAAACAAACGTCTCCACTCAGGACGAAAAATCTGTCTTACGCATAGGGAGACAGAAAGAGTGAGAGTATACAGGGGGAAAAAAGAGAAAGTACATAGGAGAGAGAGAGAGAGAGAGAGAGAGACATGATCCTAAATTCACCACAGCAGTGATGCAAGTGATTTTCAGTAAGTTACAGAAATTTACAGTGACTGAATCAAGAGGTGTGCATGTGTGTGTGTGTGTGTGTGTGTGTGTGTGTGTGTGTCTTATAGTAACACCTATTATAAAAGTTAGGAAATGGATGAGTCACATAATGGATGACACAGAAGCCACACACACACACACACACACACACACACACACACACACACAACCTTTTCCTGACTCACATACAGATTTCACCCATTCCTTCTGCAAACAAAAACAGGCATGCACATGCTCTCCAGGGTAAATACACCTACACACACACACACTACTTAATTTACAGACTACTGAAATCACACACACACACACACACTACTTAATTTACACACTACTGAAATCACACACACACACGGACAAATCACACCATTGGTCTAAATGTCAAATAACGGAAAGGGCCATTCAGAGTCCTTAATTCAGGGGGCAGTAACAGTGTGTGTGTGTGTGTGTGTGTGTGTGTGTGTGTGTCTCACTGGACGCAGCCGTCAGAAGGAATGCAACTCATACACTTCATTCATAAAGGCCTTGAGACAAATTTCCACACACACACACACACACACACACACACTATAGCTACACAATGGCTCTGTCCCACATGCCAGAACACACACACACACACTGTTATTTAACACAATATTTTATAGTCTAGCTAACAGCAATCACACCATCCCAAACCGCATGTTTTCAGGTGTTTCTGATGACGGTCAATAGTAATTTATAGCTATACAATTTATAGCACAGCCTGGTATTTCCTCGGTGAATCAAATGAATCAAAGTAAAAAGAATCGAATCACTAGAGTGATTACATAACAGCCATCAGCGAATAGCAGACTACAAAATAGTTCAAAAGGTATTGCTCTACAAATCAACATCACTTACTGTTTTGTTGGCCTTTTCGACGCCGCTCACACACACTGCGCTCAGCACTGTGATCCATAACACACACCACCTGCACAAAGATGATCAACACACACAAAATAAAACACAAATAAGAGCAGATTCAACTGTATATAAAAAAAAAAGAAATAATAAAAAAAAAATTTTAAGAAGTTTTTAAATGACGGGACGGTGAATTGTAACTGCAGAGAAAAAATAGATCATAAATAATCAAATGAACAGAAATAAAAGATTCATTTTATTCATTGGACGTTACAATTTCACGACTCTGATTAAGTAGCTGTGGACACACGCGTCTGAGCACGATGAACGTTACATAACGTGCAAAATACTAAGACGCGCTGGATCAAGTGCTATTCCACAAGCTGCTGAGTAATGTAACGCGGGAGCCATTTTGTCCGATTAAACCGAATCTGCAGCGTTCAATTACAACAAGGACGCACGCTCACTATTTTATCATCATCACATTCAACTTTTTTACTTTTTTATTAAAAAGTCATTTACTCTTTATGTGGTAGGGGATTACATTTGACAGCAAAGAAAAACCACCATCTGCATCTTCAGTCTTTTAGTTCTATCTGACCGTGGAGCTCAGAAAATCCACTTAAGTATGTGCTTAACCCAGTTCTGAATACCCGGAACTTTCCCACCACTGACTGAACACGTTTTAGCTATAACACACAACCCGAACACTGCTTAGTCCTAACACGAGGCGATACTCTTTTTAAATCCTAACACACAACTCTACACATTTTAGACCGAAGACACAACTACACACTTTAACTTTAATCCCAACACACAACTACATGTTCGGGGGTTTTTTTGTTTGTGCATTTTTAAAAATTTTTTTTTTTTTTAACTCCGTCACATTTTTTAACACGCAACCGAAAAAATAACACACAACTATACACTTTTAGTCCCGACACACAACCAAACACTACTGTTTTGTCTTAACACAGCTGAATGTGACGTGTCTGTGAAAGCACATGAACACAACCTTCCAATGTGAGCGTTAATTCTTATGTCCAGTCACAGTAATTGTGTTTACAAAGTACCACACATGCTTCTCGTTACTGGTCCAACCAACACACACACACACACACACACACACACACACAGGAATACAGTAAAACACTAACATACTTTATCTGAAAGGCTTGTTAATTAGCTAATGAGCTGTTTGTGTGTGCTTCACTGAGTGTGTATTGCACTGTTTGGGCCCAGATTTTATACTCTTATCTTCACTCAACTCAAGACACACACACACAAACACACACACACACACATTCTAGATTTATCTGTGATTGCCTATCCCGATAATCACTCCTGTCTCTCAGTGTGTGCGCGCGTGTGTGTGTGTGTGTGTGTGTGTGTGTGTGTGTGTGTGTGTGTGTGGCCAACAGTGGTTGTGCCAGGTCAATAATAGCAGTATAAAGTGGTAGCACTACATTCTGCGTGCTGCCACAAACCACACACACACACACACACACACACACACACACACACATTCTGGATAATCCATCACATCAAGCACTCCTGTCTTTCAGCACGTGTGATGCATAAAATGTGGTGTGTGTGTGTGCGCACATCAGTGGTCATGTACTTGGTCAATAATGATAGTATACTACATTCTGCGTGCTGCCACAAACCCCACTCTCTCACACACGTCCCTGCTGTAGTCGCGAGCTTCGGTACAGCTCAGCGCGAGCCCGTAATTACCGCGGAAACCCGCGAGCCCCTCGCGCGAGCCTCAAGTCAACACTCTCCCCCATTCCAACCCTCGTTTAAAAAAAACCATAAACCCCGGAGCACAAAGAGTCTCGGTGGGACTTCAGAAGCCCGCGCGAGTCCCCCAACGATCCCGAAAAGAGTGAGTGATAGTGGAGAGCGCGCGCGAGCAAGGACTGAGAAATCCAGAACTTGCGCGAGGCCGGAATATAAACCAGCAGTTTACCCATAAAAACGGTGAAAGAAAAGTGCACGCGGAAACATAAAGCGCACGCACGCGTCAAAACCTGCTGCGTTGTGGTTAACGAGGTGGTTGCTCGTAAAAATTAACGACACTGCGAAGTCCCTAAACTCACCTGCACGTGGACCCAGGCTTCATTTCTGTCTCTCGCGCTCTATCCTTTGAACTCCGGCGCGTGCGTCCACATTAAAGCTCCGCGAGCGACTTTTCCCGAAGTGGCTCACCAACTTTTCTCCGTCACACACACACACACACACACACACACACACACTCTCTCTCTCTCTCTCTTTCTCTCTGTCTCACTCCCCTTTCTCCCCTCTCTCTCGGTCGCCTTCCTCTGTCAAAACACACACACACACACTCCCCGGAGTGGGGGCGTGCTGTTTTAACTTTTTTTTGTCCTTGTGAAAAACTGATATGACGTTGGACAGTTCAGGGGGTGTTGTCTCAGATTGGGCGCACCACACACACGCACACACACACACACACACACGGTGCTCATATGGTACATCACTGAGCAATAACCACATGTGCAACAAAACAAAAATATTTACCACATGAAAACCTTTAGCACAGCATTTGATACAGTGTGCCAGAGTCCACGCTCACAGTTAGCGTTTGCTTGCTGCAGTGTGCTACTGTGATTGTTAGTGATTGTTAGCTGGTCCCCAGTGAGTGATAGCATGTTACTGTGTTACACTGAGTGTTACAATGTGTTCCAGGTCCCCAGTGAGTGATAGCATGTGGTACAGTGTTATAGTGAGTGTTACAATGTGTTCCAGGTCCCCAGTTGAGTGATAGCATGTGTTACAGTGAGTGTTACTATGTGTTCCAGGTTCCCAGTAAGTGATAGCATGTGGTACAGTGTTACAGTGAGTGTTACTATGTGTTCCAGGTTCCCAGTAAGTGATAGCATGTGGTACAGTGTTACAGTGAGTGTTACTATGTGTTCCAGGTTCCCAGTAAGTGATAGCATGTGGTACAGTGTTACAGTGAGTGTTACTATGTGTTCCAGGTCCCCAGTGAGTGACAGCATGTTACTGTGTTACACTGAGTGTTACAATGTGTTCCAGGTGCACAGTAAGTGATAGCATGTGGTACAGTGTTACAGTGAGTGTTACTATGTGTTCCAGGTTCCCAGTAAGTGATAGCATGTGTTACAGTGTTACAGTGAGCAATACTATGTGTTACAGGTCCCCAGTGAGTGATAGCATGTGTTACAGTGTTACAGTGAGTGTTACCATGTGTTCCAGGTCCCCAGTGAGTGTTACTATGTGTTACAGTGTTACCTTGAGTGTTGCAATGTGTTACTGTGTGTTATAGTGTTCCGGTGAGTATTAATGTGCTACACTGAGTGTTACAATGTGTTCCAGGTTCCCAGTGAGTGATAGCATGTGTTACAGTGAGTGTTACTATGTGTAACTATGTGTTACAGTGTTACCTTGAGTGTTGCAGTGTGTTACTGTGTGTTATAGTGTTCCGGTGAGTACTAAAGTGTTACACTGAGTTACAATAAGTTTTACAGTGTGCTACCGTGTTACAGTGAGGGTTAGTGTGTTACATTATTACAATGTGTTACACTGAGTGTTGCAGTGTGTTACAGGTCCCTAGTGAGTGATAGCATGTTGCAGTGTTACAGGGAGTGTTACAATGTGTTTTAGTGTGTTATACAGTTCCAGTGACTGATAGCATGTGTTACAGTGAGTGTTACTATGTGTTACAGTGTTGCAGTGTGTTACTGTGTGTTATAGGGTTCCGGTCAGTGTTACAGCGCTACATTGCGTTAGTGTGTTACACTGAGTTGCAGTAAGTGTTCCAGTGTGTTACAGTGTTACAGTGTGAGTGTTAGTGTATTACAATGATTGTTAGTCTGTAACAGGGAGTGTTACAGTGTATATTACAGTATGTTAGTGTGCATTACAGTGTGTACATCATGCTGCATTGTGTTACAGTGAGTGTTACAGTGTGTTATAGGGTTCCGGTGAGTAATACCACGTTACAGTGTAACAAGTAAGTATTAGAGTAAATGTTACAGTGAGTCTTAGAGGACGTGTTACAATAAGTTTCACAGTGTGTTATAGGGTTCCAGTGATACCACGTTATAGTTTAACAGTAAATGTTAGAGTAAATGGTACAGTGAGTGTTGCAGTGAGTGATACTACATCTTACAGTGTAACAGTAGTGTTAGAATAAATGTTACAGTGGGTGCCATGCTACAGTGTTACAGTGTGTTAAAGGGTTCCAGTGAGTATACGATATGTTACAGTGTAACAGTAAGTATTACAGTAACTGTTAGTGAATGTTATTGTTACAGTGAACGTTACAGTGTAACAGTAGTGTTGGAGTAATAATAATAATTCTTTAGATTTTATATTGCTCTTTTCTAGGCACTCAAAGCGCTTTACATTGTATGGAGGGAAATCTCCTGAACCACCACTAGTGTGTAGCATCCACCTGGATGACGCGACAGCAGCGATATTGAGCCAGCTATTGGTGGAGAGGAGAGTGATGTAGCCATTTCAGAGATGGAGATTATTAGGGGGCCATGATAGAGAAGGGTAAATGGGGGAATTTGGGCAGGACACCGGGGTTATACCCCTACATTTTTACGACCACAGAGAGTCAGGACCTCTGTTTAACGTCTCATCCAAGAGAAGGTGCTGTATTTACAGTATAGTGTCCTTCGTCACTATACTAGGACCCACACAGACCACAGGGTGAGCGCCCCCTGCTGGCCTCACTAATACCACTTCCAGCAGCAACCTCAGTTTCCCCCAGGCTCAACCCTGCTTTGCTTCAGTGGGAAACCAGGCGAGAGCTGTAAGGTGATATATCTCTGGCATATCACTGTAAATATTACAGTGATCATTACAATCTGTCTTACAGTGTGTAAAAAGGGTTCCAGTGAGTGATACCACATGTTCCAGTAACAGTAAATGTTAGTGTTACAGTGAGAGTTACAGTGAGTGACACCACATCTGACAATTTAACAATAGTGTTGGAGTAAATGTTACAGTGATCGTTACAGTCAGTCTTACAATGCATTAAAGGTTCCAGTGAGTGATGCCACATGTTCCAGTAATAGTAAATGTTACGGTAAATGTTACACTGAGTTGTGAGGAATTAAAGTCAGCGTCAGTATAGTTACAGTGTTATAATTGCTTTTAATTATGCGACGTGTACACAAGATGACAGTATCCTGACATCTTTTGCATGAAATTTCTGTGCCAGAACAAGAGAAATGTACTCTTCCTTTTCACGATGAGACTGATTTAATTGGCCTAACAGACCATCTACACTGGTGATACCGCTGCCCTTTAGACTGTCCACACAAGATAACGGTAAAGTAGCCTCCATCGCTGTCGCCATGTGCGCTGTTGGCATGCAAAGTCCCAACTAATCAGGGAAGACATTCCATTGTTTCAGCCCTACACTGCCCCCTATGGATGTAGCTTTTAATCCTCCAGCTACACATAACGGGAGTCATTTCTCAGTCGTTTAGTAAAGCTGTCTGTAAATGTTTGCGTAAGCCAAGCCAAATTAAAATTTACACAAGTTTCAGAAAGGCTGATTTTCTTTGTAATCACATGGGTATGCTAATCACCCTTAATGTGAAATGCGTGTTCCCGATATAGCTTATTTGCATTTAGTGACATTTAGTGGTAGAAAAGCTGAAGGGCAGAAGTGGAAGTTATTTTGACTTACTACAATGGAAGTAAAAATATTAATAATAATATTAATAATAATAATAATAAGTGTGTTAAATCCATCAACGTCCATCAAACAAGTTAGTTCCTGTTCTCACTTACGTTATCAAAGCTATAGAGTTGTTCCTTCACCAGCATTCCTTTGTTTCTCTCTACTGAAGTTGAAGAATAAGATTTAAATAAATAAATAAAAAACCCACTTCAGTTACAGTGAAACCTAATCCTGACGATGTCAGAAAACAGAAAAACTCTGACGCTGGAGACTCCTTCCATAATCGTTAAATAATTTACATGAAACATTACGATGTCAACATTTGTGATTTGTAGCTGCACTAGTGTCAGAGCTAGTGACCAATCAGAATAGAGAATTCAACATCCAACAGTATTCCTTATACTGTGTAAGCAGGGGAGAGTGTAACCGTGGGGCGAGCATAAATAACAGTGTAGGCCAGGACTATATTTACTCTGTGTTTACACGCTGATGATGAGAGGAATGTGAGACAGCGTCATCGTCACTTAAAAAAGAAAAAAAAAAAGGTGGTAAGAGGCCTTGGCATACACAGGACAAGACCTGCCAAAATATCCCAACGATGATTTTTATTAATACTCACAAACACTCTAATACTCTCTCACACGCTGATACACACTTTTAGTTCTATTTTTGTGTGGTAGTATTAATAATGCTAAATATTTGTGTCCCCAAAAGGTTGTGTGTGTGTGTAAGAGAGAGAGAGAAAGTCTATAAAAAATAAAAAAGAAAGAAAAACAGAGAAAGAAAATAAAACAAACATAAGAAAGAGAGAGAGAAAACACAGTAAGAAAGAAAAATAGAAAGTGATAAATAAAGAAGGAAAATAAAAACAACAGAGAAAGAGAAAAAAATACAAACAAGCAAGAAAGAGAGAGATGAAACCTGCAAATGTAAATGTAAAAGAGAAAAACCATGAGAGAAAGAAAGAAAGAAAGAAACACAACAGATAAAACAAAAAAGAGAAAGAGAAAGAAAGTGACCATGAGAAAGAAGGTAAAAGACACGAAGAAAAAAAACTGAGAAGTAAATTAAGAAAGAAATAAACAGGCAGAAAGAAAGAAAGAAAGTCTACGAAAATAGAAAAAATGGAAAGAAAAAGGGAAAGAAAATAGAAAGATCACGAAACAGATAGAAAAGCAAGGAAGAAAGAAAGAAAACTAGAACGAGATAGATAAAGAAGGAGAATACAAACAAAAGAGAAAGAGATAAGACAAGAAAAGCAAGCAAGAAAAGGAGACAAACATTTTTTAAAAAGTAAAAGAGAAAAACTGGGAGAGAGTGAAAAAAGAAAGACAAAACAGATAAAACAATAAAGACAAAGAGAAAGAAAGTGACCACTGGAAAGAAGGTAAAAGACACTAAGCGAAAACCTGAAAGAAAGAAAGAAGAAAGAAAGAAACAATAAATACATATAAGAAATAAAAGGGAGAAATAAAAAAGTGACAGAGAAAGAAAAAGGCAAATAGAAAGAAAGAAAGAAAAAGAACAAGAGTCAAACAGAAAATTTAGAATTAAAAAAGACAACGAAGAAAAGAAAAACGACTGAAAGAGAAAAATCTGATAGAATCAGAAGAAAGACAGAAAGAAGTTCCACAGTCCTTTGTTCGAGGATAAATTTGGTCCCCTCAGCATCATACAGTTTTTTTTTGTCTCCGGGCCACAGTAACATGCTCTAACACACACACACACACACACACACACACACACACACACACACACTCTTCTATAAGTGGCTGTAAATGCTCCACCTGAGCCTCAGGGGTTTGGGGGGGGGGGTGGTTAGTGGGAGGCTAGTAGTGTGTTATCTCCCATTACATCACATTACTATGCTACATAATCCCCCCAATTAGAACTTTGTGTGTGTGTGTGTGTGTGTGTGTGTGTGTGTGTGTGTGTTATGAATACAGAGTTCGGGTGTTGAGGCTGTGTTTATTTTAAAGGGTGTGTGTGGTTATTTTCTTAAACATTTCAACCGTTTTAGCTAAAGATCACATACCAGTAGCATGAATATGTGCACACACACACACACAAACAAACAAACACCAAACACACACACACACGCACACACACACAAATACCCCTGTCTACCACTGAACGTATGTCTATTTCTTAACATGACACCATCATTCTGTTGAGCGAGTGAGAGAGAGAGAGAGAGAGAGAGCGTTTTCAGTAGTGTGTCAGTGTGATTTTTTTCAGTAGTGGAAAAAGACACACACACTCACTCACACACACACACACACACACACACACACACACACACACACACACACACACACACACACACAGAGGAAAAGAGATTTGGGGTGGAGGTGCGAAAAAAGGGGCATTTACGTAAACACAGCCTAAGAGAGTGAAAGAGTGAGAGAGAGAGAGATAGAGAGAGAGAGAGAGAGAGAGAGTGGGGGGGGGGGTAATAGAAAAGGGAAAGTTGAATATTTGGGGTGATGAGTGTAGAAAGAGAGTAGGAGAAAAATGGGACCAGAAAGAGAGAAAGCAGGACAGACAGAAAAGAAAGAAAGAAAGATGCAAAAATAAAAATAGCAAGAGAAAGAGTGAAAAAAAGGCAAGAAACAGCAAAGGAAAAAGAAATAGACAGACAGAAAGAAAGAAAATAGAAATCATAACAATAATAATAATAAAAAACAAGAGAGTGAGGAAGAAAGATAAGGCATACAGAAACAACTAAGAAAGAAAGAAAGAAAAAGAAAGAAAGAAAGAAAGGAAGAAAGAAAGAAAAAGAAAGGAAGAAAGAAAGAAAAAGAAAGAAAGGAAGAAAGAAAGAAAAAGAAAGAAAGGAAGAAAGAAAGAATAGGAGCGAGATTGAGATGGGGATGGAAGAGAGGTAGTTGAATATTTGGGTTTGGAAAGATGAGTGTTAAAAGAAAGCAGAAGAAAAACTGGATCAGAAAGAAAGAAAGCAGGACAGCTGGCTACAGAGGGAGAGAAAAAACAAGAATGAGAATGAAAGGAAGAGAGAAAGAGAGAGAGATGAGGGGTAGAGGAGTCATCTTTCAGCTGTAATCCCAGTGCTTTAACAACACTGTACTGTCACACTGTCACATACATTAACTCCTACATTACACTACACAACACAACACTACATTACACTACACTACATTACACAACACAACACTACACTACATTACACAACACTACACTACACTACACTACAGTACACAACACTACACAACATAACACATTACACAACACTACACAACATTACATTGCACTAGACTACATTACACTACACAACACTACATTACACTACACAACACAACACTACATTACACTACACAACACAACACTACATTACACTACACAACACTACATTACACTACACAACACAACACTACATTACACTACACAACACAACACTACATTACACTACATTACACAACACTACATTAGACTACATTACACTACACAACACATTACACTACACAACACTACATTTCATTACACTACACAACACTACAGTTCATTACACAGCACTACAGTACATTACACTACACTACACAACACTACTTTTCATTACACTACATTTCATTACACTACACAACACTACAGTACATTACACAACACTACATTTCATTACACTACACTACATTTCATTACACTACATTTCATTACACTACACAACACTACAGTACATTACACAGCACTACAGTACATTACACAACACTACATTTCATTACACTACACTACATTTCATTACACTACACAACACTACAGTACACTACACAACACAACACTACATTACACTACACAACACTACATTACACTACACAACACAACACTACATTACACTACACAACACTACATTACACTACACAACACAACACTACATTACACTACATTACACAACACTACATTAGACTACATTACACTACACAACACATTACACTACACAACACATTACACTACACAACACTACATTTCATTACACTACACAACACTACAGTTCATTACACAGCACTACAGTACATTACACTACATTTCATTACACTACACAACACTACATTTCATTACACTACACTACACTACACTACACAACACAACACTACATTACACTACACAACACTACACAACACAACACTACATTACACAACACAACACTACATTACACTACATTACACAACACTACATTAGACTACATTACACTACACAACACATTACACTACACAACACATTACACTACACAACACTACAGTTCATTACACAGCACTACAGTACATTACACTACATTTCATTACACTACACAACACTACATTTCATTACACTACACTACACTACATTTCATTACACTACACAACACTACAGTACATTACACAGCACTACAGTACATTACACAACACTACATTTCATTACACTACACTACACTACATTTCATTACACTACACTACACTACATTTCATTACACTACACAACACTACAGTACATTACACAGCACTACAGTACATTACACAACACTACATTTCATTACACTACACTACATTTCATTACACTACACAACACTACAGTACACTACACTACATTACACAACACTACAGTACACTACACTACATTACACAACACTACAGTACACTACACAACACTACATTACACAACACTACAGTACACTACATTACGCAACACTACAGTACACTACACTACAGTACACTACATTACACAACACTACAGTACACTACACAACACTACATTACACAACACTACAGTACACTACATTACACAACACTACAGTACACTACACAACACTACATTACACAACACTACAGTACACTACATTACACAACACTACAGTACACTACACAACACTACATTACACAACACTACAGTACACTACATTACACAACACTACAATACACTACACTACAGTACACTACATTACACAACACTACAGTACACTACATTACACAACACTACAATACACTACACTACACTACATTACACAACACTACAGTACACTACACTACAGTACACTACATTACACAACACTACAGTACACTACATTACACAACACTACAATACACTACACAACACTACATTACACAACACTACAGTACACTACATTACACAACACTACAATACACTACACAACACTACAGTACACAACACTACAGTACACTACATTACACAACACTACAATACACTACACTACAGTACACTACATTACACAACACTACAGTACACTACATTACACAACACTACAATACACTACACTACAGTACACTACACTACACAACACTACAGTACACTACACTACACAACACTACACCACATAACATTATATACAACTGAAGTGAGAAAGAGAGAGAGAGATACAGAAAGAGAGAGAGAGAGAGAGAGAGAAAGAGAGAGAGATACAGAAAGAAAGAGAGAGAGAGAGAGAGAGCGAGAGAGAGAGAGGTGGAGCGATGGCTGAGGGTCAGCTGAAGTCAATATTTCTCTCATTCCTCTGATCAGTGTTCAGTGTTCTTTGTGAAGAGGAACTGTATGTTCTCATACTGTAGAGAGTGAAAGTGAGTGAGAAGGAAAGAAAGATGGAAATGGAGAGAAAGAGAGCAAGAAGAAACAAGCAAATTGAAAAAGAAAGGGATGGCAAGAAAGAAAAATACTGTGAAACAGAAGAAAAAAAAACAAGAAAGAAAGATTCTTTAAAAACCAACCAAACCAAAACAAGTGAAAAGAAGAAAAATACAAAAGAAAGCGAGAGAAAGAAACAAAAGAGAAAATGTGAGTGTGAAATAAAGAAAAAGACTAAGAGAAGAAAGAAAGAAACAAAAAACAGAAAAAAGAAAAATGTGAAATAGACAGAAAGAAAAAGAAAACAGAAAGAAACGAGTGAGAAACAAGGAAAAAGAGAGAAAAATGAGAACGAAACAAACAAGAAGACGGAAAAAAGAAAGAGACAAAAAGAACAATAAAACGAGAAAACGCAACAGTGTAAAATAAAGAAGGACAGAAATAAAAAAAATCTTTCTTTCTTTTTAAAATCCCTCTATACCTTTCCTCCTGAATTTTCTTTCTTTTTTCCATACATTCTTTTTATTTCGCTCACTTTTCTCCATTCTTTCCTTGTCATCCTTATATCCTTTTTTTCATTCTTTCTTTCTGACACTCCCCCCCCCCCCCCGCCCTTACGTTTCCTCTATCCTTTCTTCCCAAATAATTCGCACCTTTTGTTTTTCCTTAATTTTAAGCTGTTGATTGTTTTCCCGGTCTTTCTCTTTTTGTTTTTCTTTCTTCCCAGATTTTTTTGAATCCCTCCATACTGCTGCATGGGCAGGCCGGGCGTATATGAGGGAAAGTAACAGATGTGTGACGTGGAGTAAACACAGTAACTCGGTCCGTGTGATCAGGACATTCGGTTTGTTTTGGTTTGGGCTGCACTGCACATTTTTGCAGCTCACACTCTCCTGATTGAGCTCTCTTGGCGCTGATAAAGTCCGTCGGTTTGAGGGGGAAAAAGTGCCGTGCCCGGGGATTCCACGTCTGATAGATCTGTACGGAAAAATCATAAGGCCTGATTTAGTGTGAGTTCAGCCAGAAGTACAGAAACGCCATTTGTAGCTCAATTGAAACAGGGAAATTACCGTAAATGCTCGAGTAGAACACCTACCGTAAATACACTCAAATTCACATCAAACCTGGATTATTAACGTTAGCCCAGGGTAGAGATGTGAAGCACAACGCAGCCCTGTACACACTCCCAGCTCTCTCACGGCGGGGGAAGGGTGGGGGTAGGGGGGAGTGGGGGGGCGTTTTTCCCTCCAACTTTTCCCGCCGTAAATGAGCGTTAAAGTCTAATGCGATTAAAGCGGTTCCACGGACCCTGTACATTTTTTCCCAGGGGCCTCTATCACATTCCTCAACTCATCACTCGCTCTCTGCATCAAACAGCTGCCTGATTCAACAGCTGCTCCACATCTCCTCTCTCACTGATCAACCATCTGCATTCAAACCCCCTCGTAATCGTCCCGCGTAAGTGTTGCTCTCAGATCAGTGCGCGTCCGTCAAAGCCTCAGCAGCTGGAGCCGAGCGTCACAGCTCAGAGAACGCGTGAGGAACACCGTTCAAACCTCATTATTATTATTATTATTATTATTATTATTATAAATAACAATACCTTATTATTTTAAACATCGTTTATCTGCCTGAGAAATCGTTAGCTGAAATCCTCCATTTCCTTCTCATCTTCTTCCTCCTCCTCATCGTGTTCCTCCTCCGGATTTCTATTTATTTTATAACTGTTTCAGATTAAAGAGAAACCTTTTTCTTCGATTCACTTCGAATCTCTTTACTTTTTCTATTCTTTCTTCTGTCATTTTCCCATCCATCCATCCTTTCTTTATTTTTTATTCTTCCATGCTTTCTTTCTTTCCATTTTTCTTTGTTCCTGATTTTTGTTTTCTACATTTTATGAATCATTCTTATTTTTCATTTCTCATTTTTAATACTTTCTTTCTTTCCTTTGCATACATCTTCCTTCCTTTCTTTCTCATACACATTTCTTTTCTTTATTTATTTCTCTTTTTCTCTGACATACTTCTTTCTTTCCCTTATATATTTATTTTCTTCTGTCTTGTGTCTTTCTTTCTCTTACATATTTTTCTTTTCTTTCTTTCTCTTACACATTTCTATGATTTCTCTCTTTCTTTCCGACACACTTAGTTCTTTCTTTCTTTCCCTGATATACTTCTTTTCTTTCTCTCTCTTACACATCTTTTCTTTATTTATTTTCTCGTTCTTTCCCTTATATATTTATTTTCTTCTTTCTTTTGTCTTTCTTTCTCTTACATATTTTTCTTTTCTTTCTTTCTTTCTCTTACACATTTCTATTATTTCTCTCTTTCTTTCCGATACACTTCATTCTTTCTTTCTTTCCCTGACATACTTCTTTTCTTTCTCTTACATATTTATTTTCTTCCTTTCTTTCCCTTGAATATTTTCTTCCTTCTTTCTTCCATCTTCCTTTTGTTTCTTCTTTCTGTCTCTTACATCTTTCATTTCTTTCTTTCCCTGACATACTTTTCTTCCATCTTTCTTTCTCTTATGTATTTCTCTCTTTCTTCTTTCTTTTCTCTTTCTTATTTGTTGATTATCCTTACATAACTCTCTTTCCACTATTGTTAATGCTTCCACACTTCTTTTCTTTCCCAGTATTTATTTGTTGATTAATCCTTCCATCCTTCAGTATTAGTTGTTAAGTGGTGACAACAAATACCCTAAAAGCACACCTACAATAATCTCGGATGAATGTGGATTTGTAAATATTTATCACAGGGGAAAACCCCAGGCTTTTCTCCTAAACTACAGTGTTTTACACTAACATGTTCTTCTTACAGTAAAATCATCTACACTGGAGTTTGCTCTCACTCACATCGGGACTGTCGAGGGAACAGGGTGGAACTTCGGGTGACCCGAGAAGAGAGCAGAGCTGAATGCAGACAGCGTCACCAAAGTAGATAAATAAACACGAAAGCTCACCACAAACACAAATAAATGTAGATTTGAGGAAAGCACATCATTATTAATATTATGAATCTCTGCGCATGTTACTCGAATTCAACACGATAAACACTCATCCGGAATAGCATCACGTGTTAAGTGTACGTTTGCCATTAAGTGCAGTAGCACTAAAAAGTGTTTATAAACATGAGCGTTAAGTGCTTATAACACAGGGAGGGTCTGAGCTTGCGTATAAACATGGAGAAAAAAGCGCCCAGCTAACGTGTACCAGCATTCTTGTTTTAAAATTGCGGTATTTCCAATGGTGTGTCTATTACTGGCCTTAACAACGTGCCAGGCATGCAGTGAACCCTTTCCAGCCTAAGAAATGCCAAAATGTGAGTACTTCCTGCTTTAATAGGTCACATGTTAATATTATTAATGCAGGAAGACATAACCGGTTAAATATTTAGCTGGTGGTGAGTTATTTCCAAGATGTAGATGCAGAAAAGATTAAAAAAACTGCTAAATATGTGCAATATTACAGTGTTATTGGTATGATTTAGTTATTGAACTTTAATAACGTTTTACATGGCAGCACACCCTGAATTCCGCCCCCCCCCCCAGTTTCTTACATTACACAGGTAGCTTGCTGCATAGAATACTTTACTGCTCATAAATGGTAATTTATGAAGTTATATAGGTTAAAAGTTGTAATTTCAACATAAATGATAAATTCAATTATAATTTCATAACAGCAGTGAAATTACTGCAGATTATCTGTTTATGTTATGGATTACAAAGCTATACAATTTAAAAGTTGTAATTTCAACATAAGTTACATGTGTTATACTTTCATAACAGCAGTGAAAATTACTGCAAATTATCTGGGTTGTTTTTTTTTTAAATTATAGGTTACAAAGTTGTACGAGTTTAAAGTTGGAATTTCAACACAACAAGTTATGTTACATAAGTTATACTTTCATAACAGTAGTGAAAATACTGCAAATAATGTTTTTTTTTGGTAAGTTATAGGTTACAAAGTTATATAAGTAAAATTTTTGTAATTGTAACGCAAGTTATAAGTTATATAGGTTAAAATGATAGTTTTAGGAGCATTACACGTGATGTATTTGTAATTAAGTATGCAATTTTTTATAAGCAATTTTTCCACATCCACATACCAGATATCCAGATACCTTGCTACATATATAGATTGCTTTACTACAGTAAGATTACTAACAATTTCTTGTGTTATTACTTAAGTTTTATGTTACAAACTTATAAAATATAAGTTCTAAGTTGTAATTTCAGTTTACGAGCATTACGCATTATGTATAGGACGTAAGTATGCAATTCCCAGCACATAACAGCAGTGAAATTACTGCATATTGTTATTATTTTGGCTTTGAAAGTTATAGGTTACAAAGTTGTAATTCTAACATAAGTTCTAAGTTAAAATGATATTTCTACGAGCATTACATTATGTATTTGTAATTAAGTATGCACATCTTTTTGCTTTGTAAGTTGTAAACTACAAAATGATATGTTATACATTAGAATTTTGATATATGTCAGTTTACAAGAGTGCTTTATATTTATATATATATATATATATATATATATATATATATATATATATATATATATATATATATATATATATAGTATAATACTTACGAGTTATATATTTGGAAGTACACAATTCTTTTTTTTTAAATTTTTTTTACATTACCCAGCAAATTACACATTTTTTTTCACTTTGCAAGTTACAGTATAAGCTACTAAGTTACAAATTTTAATTACAGCATAAGTTACATAAATGTTATAATTATAGTTTATGAGCATTACTTGTAATGTACTTGTAAAACCACTATTTTCTTTGCTTCCTAAGATACAAATGACCACATATTCTACTTCAGCATTTTTATTCAGCTTTTGTTTTTGTTTGTTTGATGTAGCCATTTTTTTTATTTTAGGCTTTTTACCTCAGGTTTTTCCATTCACATTGTCAAAATTCACATAAAACCCCATATCAGTGTAAAAGTTCATTTATCATTTTAAAACTTGCGCAATATTAGCTTGTTCTGAATTTGTCAGGTGTGATTTAATCATTCCTTAGCTATTAGCTAACCAAATTTCTCTCTAAACATTAGCTAGCTATTTTAGCTATTTCTTATTTCTACTTTTTGTCTTCAGTCAGCTTTGAGTGCTACTGTTAATATTTAAAAATGACTGTAGTCTACAGTTCTTGAAACGAAAGCCTTAAAAAGCAAATGACATGTTTGAAAGATATTTTGAAAACTGTTTTGCAGACACTGCTGATGTGCACCTTGAATTTCAGTCATGTCGAGAATGACACCGAGAGTAAGTGTGCGATCTTTGATCGTTGGAGGATCGAGATAGCCTATCACTTGCATTCCTTATCGCAAGAAGCTCCATCTTATCTCAGTTAGCTGAATTTAGCACAGAAACTTTCAAACACTGTTATGTTGATGTGATACCGCAGTTCTTTTGAATTCTCAAATCGGATTGGATAGAAGATGTTCTAAAGTGACGTGTCCTGCAAAGGAGACGTTTATTGACCATTTATGGAAGGAGTCTCCAGTGTCAGCAACTTTTGTCCCCCGACATGGAAAAGTCTTACGTTTTCAGATCGTTGAAAAGAACAGTACTTTAGATTAGTTCTAGATAAGTCGTCAAGTATGGAAAAATCCAGATTATTTGTCTTTATCAGGGGCCAGATGATAGCAGTGGTGTAAATAAATGCATGGCCGAAGCGACTCATTGAGCGAGATCAGGAGACGTGATGAAAGGGGGATTAAGGCTCGCTGTAAAAGTGTGCAGGTAGAGGGTCGAGAGCGCAGCTGGAAGAACTCGATGATGCAATGAATTAGGTAAGAGATTAAGTGCAGATTTGGAAGACATAATGCTGTTTGCAAGATTGATGCTGTAGGAGTCAAGAGCTCTCCGTTTTCCTCTTAAAGCTGCAACGTTAGCATGAAAGAAAACTGAAGTGAAGTGAGGTCATGTCCCAAATTAGATCCTATGACTTAATACTTAAAAGTATTTACCATGGACTAGTAACTCATAAGTGGTCAAATTCAAACACGAACCAATTCGAACTTTACCTAGTTGTGGATTCTAGGATTTAGGACAGCCCAACCTTCTAGTAAGAACTGTTAGGAACCGAATTAAAATGGACAGAATTCTGCTAATTCTAGCCAAAATTGCAGTTAGTGTAGTAAGAACTCTAATTAGTCATGAATTCTACCATTTTGGACAACCCTAAAAAATCTGCCTTAGGAACACTGATTAGACCTGACTTCTAGAATTCAGGATGGAGTCAGTTTAGTTAGTAAGAACATTAGTGCTGAATTCTAGCATTTGGGACAGAGCCAAAATGCCTGGCTATGAGTAAGAATGCTAACTAGTGATGAATGCTAACGTTTGGGACAGAGCCAAAGTGTCTGACTAGTACCAAGTACACTACTTAGTGACGAGTTTCTAGTGTTTGGAAAAAACACTAGAAACTTTTTTTAGTGACTGAAAAGCTAGAACACAGCAAGAACTAGTCTGGGTTCTTACTAATAGTCAGAAATTTTGGCCCGGTCACAAATGGCAGTGTTCTTCGTTGTCCTGAAACAGCACAGCATTTGGAGGGAGTGTGAACTTTGTAGCGCACCTAGTCACATCCAGTGCACTTCATTTTGATTTTATGGCGAATGTTCACTATTTTCTTGGCCCTGGAACACACCGAGTGAAACACTAACTAGTTTGGAGTTGTGGGATTTGAGAGAGAGAGGCAAAACGTCTGACAATTAGTAAGAACGCTAAACAGCTGTGATTTCGTGTTTGGGACAGAGCGCCAAAGAGCAGCTTTATGAACACTAACCCTAGCATTCTCTAGTGCTTGAGTCAGAACCAAAATGGCTGATTATCAGAAGAAATTGATTATTAGTGAATTCTGGTATTCGGGACAGAGCCGAAAGGCCTACAATAATAGTGCTCGTTTTTTTTTTCCCCGATACAGTTTTAGTTTTCCTCAGAACCATTTTAAACAATCTCCTAGCCTTTGATTAAATTGTCCTCTTTCTAGGGCACTAAAATGTGTCCGCTAAAGCAGAATAAACTCCGGTACAGTGCACCTCGTCACTCCCCACACTGCTTGTAAACGTCTATTTACACCTCTTCCTCACTCGTCCGTTCTGCTGACGCTTGTAAATATCTATCAGACGTTTTCCTCCAAACGTGCACCGTCTCAAATCGCCAGCTGTCCTTTTACACTGAAATCATCTGCACTTCGATTTGTTTACACTCAAACCTTGGCTCCAGAGAGGACTGGGTGGAAATTCAGTACATATTCCATCCTGGAGTGCAGAAACGTACAATCTTTCCAAACTCAGAAACTACATCACACCCTATAAGGGGTGCTAAACGTACCACAAACTGGAAATACAGTGCATTACAAGCAAGGCACCCTACAAAGTGCACTAGGAGCAAAGCATTTAAGCGAACACTTGCCATAAAATCAGAATTAAGTGCATTGGAAGTGACCTGTCAGGACAAAAAAGAACACTAATGTATGGTAAATTCTGCCATTTGGGACAGAGCCAAAATATCTGACTATTAGCGAGAACACTAAGTAGTTCTTGGTGAATTCTGGCATTCGGGACGGAGCCCAAATATCCGGCTGTGTTTTCACTGCGAGCCAGACCAAACATAACTCGATGAATCAACTTCAGATAAAACGAACACTTCAAAAAACGAGTGCGCATAGTCGACCGGGTGACCGAAACGCGTCCAAGTCTCCTCTCCTCTGCGCAAATATCGAGCCTTAAACGTTTCAAACCCAAATCCAAACCCAAACGTTTCCAAAATACACACAGATGTGTTTTACGAAACACACTCGAACCACTATTTTATGACCTTTTTCACCAAACACACAAACTTAGGGGCTGTATCTCAATTCCCTAAAGCGCACACAAGCACTAGCAGGGGTCACAGTCCGGTGTGGAATGCCACACAGCTCCACTTATTGTTTCAGCCGCTTATTTTAGCTTCGTGGTCAGTTTATTTTTACAGACGAGTCCAAAAAAAAAAAAAAGAGGGGGGCAGGAAGGGAAGGGCAGAGTCTGCCCTTAGGGGGCTATATTTGGGCAATGACCCTTTATCTTGTTTGCTTGACGGCCTGTCAGTGAGCATGAAGGCGGCTGCTTATCTCTCTCTACTAACAACGCGACGTAAAGCTTTGTAGTGCGCAGGACTGGGGGAAAACCCACCATCGTAACACACACACACACACACACACACACACACAGTGTTAGATCAGTGTTTCCATGTCCCTGCTCCTGTAGTTCCCCCTAGCTGTGTCTCAAATTACACACTCTGTCCCAACACTTTTTACACACTAGTAACCTGTAAGTTGCTTCACTCACGAGAGTTCAATTCAAATCGTCAACCATTTTGCTCGCAGGAACACTACATAACTAGCTATGAGCCAAAATAGCCGAGCTTCTAAGACTAGCTAGCTAGATTGTGTTTTGGAATGGAATTCAAATGGCCGATGGTGTAATAAGAACACTAACTATCCATGAACTCTAGCATCTGGGATGAAACCAATACAGCTGACGTTTTAGTAGGAATGTTAACTAGTTCTTGAGTATTACGTTTGTTCGGACGGAGCAAATATGGCTGACTGTTAATTAGAACACTAACCAGTCACGAATTGTAGCGTTTGGGACAAAGACAACAATTTGCTTCAGGAACACTAACTAGGCGCGACCGATAACATTTGGGCAAGAACTAAAAACAGCTGATATTATAGAAGCCACACTAACCATCCAAGGTTCTAGCATTTAGGACAGATCCGAACTCACTGACCTTTTGAAAACAGCTAACTAGGTACTAGCGTCAAACCTAGAATTTGGTGCGGAACCGAAACAGCCAACGTTCTAGCGATACTTCTGCCGTTTTAAGCAGAGACACAATGGCCGATGTCCTAGCAAGAGCAATAACTAGTTGTGATTTCTAGTATTTTGGTACAAAAGACCCCCCCAATAAATAAATAAATAAATGTCATTTGGGATAGAACCAAAATTTGAATAGGAACAGTAACTAGTGCCCTAGAATTTTAGCGTTTGGAAATGAGCCAAAATGGCTGACCTTTGACGTAGGGACTGCTAACGAGTCGCAGCCTCTAGTGTTTGGAATAGAAACAGACAACCCTGTAATGCTAATTCTGCTAATTCTATTCTTTTAAAGAACAGTAATCATTGCTAGGTGGATGATTTTACAGTGGAACTGAGCCACACCCGACTTTCTGCCACTGGTTGATTTTTTTATTTTTATTTCTTTGGCTGTGGGTTTGGGGTTTTTGCAAGTTTTGCACACGCTACGTCACGTAAAAGAATGATTATAAACATAACTTTAAAGAGAATTTATGACTCTTGGCGACGCTGTTCCTGGGTTTTTATCGGAATTCAGGATGAGAACGTTAACATGGTTACTGAAGCGGTATGTGTTGAGGGGCTGCTAATGAGCGGAAAACAGATTACATCTCTTAAGGAACACAGAAGAAGAAAGAGAGAGACGTAGGAGAGACATGACTAAAATTGGAAGAAGTGAATAAAGAGGACGAGTGTGTTTTCATGAAAACAGGAAACTCTGAACGCACATTTCTCTAATTGGGAGAAAGCAGTGGGCTGGAAATAATCAGAGTCACTCAGAGTGACACACACACACTTACTTCAGGCAGGGTCACGGAACACACACACACACACATTCACAAAGTCCTCAGACAAGGACAAAACACACATAACTCACATAAACAGGGTATGCGCACACACGCACACACACACACACTCGACCAGGTCAAAACACTTGCACTAGGACAAGGACACAACAAACGAGTCTCAGGCAAGGGCACACACAAAACCAAAACATGGTCAGACTACACACACACACACACACACAGACACACACACACACACACACACACCTGAGCAGACTTCCTTGACAGAAAAAGTCTGGTTTTGTTCCACATGACGAGTTGGACACAGAGGGGGAATTCAGTGAGTGTGTGTGTATGTGTGTGTGTGGGGTAAAGATTTTTTTTTTATACAGTAATTGTACTGATGTTCTTAGTTTTTCTTCTTACTTTATTATTATAATTATTATTAGTTACAATTATTAGAATTTTCTTGCTAACCTGATCCACACTGAAGTATCTGTACGAACGACTCTGGGGTCAATTTGCGCCTTCTGATTCCAAGAAAGAGCATCACGATAGCCATCTCTCTCTCTCTCCTACAAAAGAAGTGATTCTTCCTCCAGCGCTCCAGGTCGCCTAAAGTTCAACAGCTATTATTTTTAGCCGGCGGGAAAGAGAGCCAGACGGGGCAGCCACGAAAACCGAGCGTAACACACGAGCCGTACCGCCGCACTGCTGCTGTGGAGATTCATTTTTAATAAGTAACGTCTTCATTATCACTACATTCTCACACGACGTGTCGGTTCGTGTCTTTCACGGCGTGAAAAACCGTGTTCGTCCGCCTCGGTAGCTATTCCACAGCTAGTTGTTAGCTACTACAGGAATGCCTCTTTTGTTGTAACACTGCCGTATTTAATAGGGAAGGACACTACACCGTTCATAAAGGCACAAGGCATTGTGGGACACCGGATGACATGACGTATCGGAAACACGAAGCACAAGGCGACGTTCACAAACGACATGATTTTATTATAAATATCACACACAAGCATGGACGACAGGATGACCCTCTCTCTTTCTCTCTCTCTCACACACACACACACACACGTCTGTTCAGCAACATGAGCTTTTTCAGAAATGCTCCTGGTTGCTGCGGCTTTCTCGGAGCTCCGTCAGTGATGTCATCACTTCCTCCAGTGACCTTTGCCCAAGTTGTTTCCCACCTCTCGTCCTCACACTGACTGTCCCGCTCTGCCGCTCCTTCTCTCCTACCACTGCGAGAAAGAGAGAGAGAGGTGGACAGACAGTAAAAGAGAGAGTGAGAGAAAAGAGAGACAGCAAGAGAAATATGGACAGAGAGAAAGGATGAGAGAGAGAGACAGAGAGACAAGGAGAAGGTGGGAGAGAGTGTGAGGGAATGAGAGAGAGAGAGACCAGGAGAGGGTGCGAGAGAGTAGGAAGGAATGAGAGAGAGAGTGTGTGAGGGAATAAGAGAGAGAGAGCGAGAGAGAGAGGGGGGGGGGAATGAGAGAGAGAGAGAATGAGAGAGAGATTGAGGGAATGAGAGAGAGGGAGGGAGAGCAGGAGAGGGTGGGAGAGAGTAGGAAGGAATGAGAGAGAGAGAGAGGGAATATGAGAGAGAGAGAGAGAGAGAGTGAGTGAGGGAATATGAGAGAGAGAGAGAGAGAGAGGGGGAATGAGAGAGAGAGGGAATGAGAGAGAGAGTGTGAGGGAATATATGAGAGAGAGAGAATGAGAGAGAGAGAGAGAGAGTGAGGGAATATGAGAGAGAGAGAGAGAGAGAGAGAGAGAGTGAGGGAATGAGAGAGAGGGAATGAGAGAGAGAGAGAGTGTGAGGGAATATGAGAGAGAGAGAGTGTGAGGGAATATGAGAGAGAGAGAAGAGCGAGAGAGAGTGTGAGGGAATATGAGAGAGAGAGAAGAGAGAGAGAGAGAGAGTGAGGGAATGAGAGA
This sequence comes from Ictalurus furcatus, assembly GCF_023375685.1. Taxonomy (NCBI): domain Eukaryota; kingdom Metazoa; phylum Chordata; class Actinopteri; order Siluriformes; family Ictaluridae; genus Ictalurus; species Ictalurus furcatus. Next base: position 2,159,700 of record NC_071255.1, on the reverse strand, counting down.
GAGGGAATGAGAGAGAGAGAGAGAGAGAGAGTGTGAGGGAATATGAGAGAGAGAGAGTGTGAGGGAATATGAGAGAGAGAGAAGAGAGAGAGAGAGAGTGTGAGGGAATATGAGAGAGAGAGAGAGAGAGTGAGGGAATATGAGAGAGAGAGAGAGAGAGAGTGAGGGAATATGAGTGAGAGAGAGAGAGAGTGTGAGGGAATATGAGCGAGAGAGAGACAGTGTGAGAGTGAGGGAATATGAGTGAGAGAGAGAGAGAGAGAGTGTGAGGGAATATGAGAATGAGAGAGCGAGAGCGAGAGCGAGTGAGGGAATATGAGAGAGAGAGAGAAGAGAGAGAAGAGAGTGTGAGGGAATATGAGAGAGAGAGAGAGTGTGAGGGAATATGAGAGAGAGAGAGAGAGAGAGAGAGAGTGTGAGGGAATATGAGAGAGAGAGAGAGTGTGAGGGAATATGAGAGAGAG
>NC_071255.1:2054236-2154236 GCF_023375685.1 Ictalurus furcatus | reverse complement strand
GTTGGTGAGCGCTTAGTCGTGCTGTCGTGATGGGAAGTTTTAGCGCCGCCGCCTCCACGCACCTCCTCTCCACTTCGTCTAAACACACCGAGCTGAGAGAGACGATGATTATTATCATTATTCTTAGTAATATAATGAAAACAAATATATTGTAATAAAAAAAGTGAAATAAAAACAATTCAATCGGAATAAAAGTGACTAAAAGACTGTACTGTGTGTGCATGTGTGTGTGTGTACCTGTTATCCAGTCTGTAATCACAGTACAATCCAGTGTCTGAAACGCCTTCACGACACACCTGAGCACCAAACTGTGTTTCCATCACACCCGCTAACACACACGCACCCGTCCTCCACACCACCTACACACACACAGTATTCATACGCACACTGTAAAATGTTAGGAATGTATTGTAGGAATCCCTCACTCTCACTTACGCACACGCACACACACACCTGTCTTCCCTCCGTGGAGTCGAAGCCAAGCAGCTGTAGCTCACAATCGGCCTCTAGGGGGCGAGATAACTCCCACAATGCACCGCTCACCCTACTCACTACGGCTCCTTTAACCCTGCGGCGTGAGTAACAATTAAGCCCCGCCCCCTTTTAAAACAACACCACCACCACTGAGGTGGCTGTCAGTAAGTAAAATCAGTGTGTGCAGACTCACCGCGTGTCCTGAGCGATCTGTAACGGGGTCGTGACCCCTGACACCCCTTTCACCGTTCTGCCATCGGCCAATCGGATGCTTAACTCTCGTCCGGGCTCCGCCCCTTTCTGGTCTGGCCTTTTTGAAAAGGCCTCGAAAAGTCGCAGTCGTTCTGTTTGGCAGGCTGAGGCCTAGAACCGCAACACACACACACACACACACACACACACACAATCACTTATATGATACAATGCAGTATTTAACACACAGATCATTACTGTGGACAGAAAAACAACAACAACTTTGGGCTGTGTCCCAATTCCCAAAAGCACACACACAAGGCTTAACAGGGGGTCATGGTGTCGTGTGAAAGTCACACAGCTGCTCGTTTTGCACTTTGGGGATAACATTTGGGCAGAAGCCTGTAATCATATCTCCTTATTTCCCTCCACACAATGTATACTAGTGTGTGTGTGTGTGTGTGTTTCAGCATGAGTGTTTATCAGGACCAGGAAGAATTGCTATTATTATTATTATTAATTTCCTCCCTCAAACAGCACGTCCCGGCAATTTATTCCTTTTTTTTAATTAAAGAAAGACAAGCTGCACTTTTTAATCCATTTATGTGGAACACCTTCTGACCAATCAGAATCCAGAATTCAACAGAGCTGTAGTACAAAATAATACTAAATCTTAACCTTTGTTTAATAAGTGTGTGTGTGACAGACTGGCTTGGTTAGCTCATCACTTCGTGTGTGTGTGTTGTAAACTAAGGAACGAGTCAGTAGCTGCATTCGAGTATTTATACTGATGTGACGCTCTGGCCTCTTTCTCCAAGTGGTCACATGACCTGGCACGTCACCACGACAAACATTAATATTAATCACACCCGATCTTTCACTCACACACAGACACACACCGGTGAGTGTGTGTGAGAAGGAAACAGTAAAACATTCCGGATAGAGTCAGGCCATGAGCACGGCTGAGTGCAAAAGTTTGTACACCCCACGTTTTAGAAAGAAGGGGGGAATGATTTCTCAACAGAAATGATTAGAAGAACGTGCAGGAAACTTCTGACACATTTTACACTCACAGTTTGATCACTTTGCTAACCTCCTCATGAAGAACAGACACTAGAAAACACACGACGTTGTGTTGCCAGAAGGAGAGAATTTCTTCGACCCAAGGGTGGACAAACTTATGCACCGAGCTGTACGCTTACACACGTAACAACAAGCGAGTAGTTTCGGATCCGCTGAAGACTTCCTTTTGCTAAAGACTGCAGGAGAAGTGCACGTTTAAGTGTTTCCTGCTCCATCACACACACACACACACACACACACACTTCATCCTCGTCTGGCGTGAGATCGTCGCTGTGTAAGCATTCTGCGGAGATGAAAAAGAGGAGCACAGCGAGTAACTTGACTTTTATTCATGATAAACGGCTTGAAAACTAAGGCACACACACGCACACACACACCAGTTCCAGTCATGCATCCTCACTGATCTTAACCAGGTTAAGGAGGTAAATGACTGAAATCTGGAGTAAAATGTGATCTGAAAGAGATCTGCATGAAGACAGGAGCATCACTTATCTGATCACTAAGCACAGGCTGGAAGGGGAGCTAGTTATTTATTTATTTATTTATTTATTTATTTATTTATTTATCACCACCATTTTGTGTCTTCCTGGTCAGGATGAACACTGAAGGACCTCAGTCCTTTAAATCTGCACGTGCAATGTGGTGCTTCCTGTTTATGTTCACATCATGAAGGATGTTCTGATCGAGCTGCTAATTACAACTTCACAGCGCCAGCTAATATGTGCAGAACGGGACAGTTAGGTTGAGGATTGTAACGACACTGACTTCAAACGCGGAAGTAAAGAATTTGAGGGGGGAGAAAGAAAAGAAAGAAAAACAAAATGAATGATCATTATAACCTCGCTGTAGCCTCTGTGGCTCCTCAACGCCGACCTCAGGGGCTCGTGCCACACAGCTCGCCGCAAACACAACGCCAATATCATCTTTTCAAAAATGTCTACAAGCTCAAAATTTAAAAAAAAAAAAACCACCATTTATCAACATTATTTTTGTATTTATTCCCACAACGTCGTTCCCTCTCGTCCTCTGTGCGCCGCCATGTTACCGGAACAAACCACGAACGACGCAGCTGATTGGTCGGTACTTTTCCAGGGGCTTGACCAATGAGAAGGCGAGAAAAATAAAAACTGCGTGTGCGCATTCGAACGCGTCAACCACGCACACACAATGCGCATACAATAGATATTTAACACATCATAAACTCTCTCTGAGGTAATTTCTGCGCGCTAAAGCTAGGTTTAAAAACACACGACGACGCTCTCATCCGTGTACACGAAAGAAATATGACCCAAGTGAATCCCTGTCGGACAAACAGTGCACTATGTAGGATTTAAAATCTATTATTATTTGATACTACTGGCAGTAATCGAAGATAAATAAGTTCAATAAGGAGGCACTAGGATTTCATAAGCCTTCCATAAGTGCCCAGTGTATTAACATATGGATAATCAAGGGATATTCAGTCAATTACCAAGTTAATTGAGCAGTATTTCAACAGTATTCAATGCACAAGTCAGATCCAAATTAATGGCGCGTTATTAAAATTAATGCTATAAACAGGAATTTATATTCGTGCTCATGAAACCAAATCAATAAGGTGGTCTTTACAGTTACATCGAAATTAGAGTGTGGAATAACTTCAGTAACGGAGTATTTCCACCTGGACAGACTAACAAGTCTGGTTTTTTTTTTGTTTTTGTTTTTTCATAACCAAGGAGTCAAGGTCAAATGTTTACACACTGCCATAACGGTTGTCTAATACACGTTTATCATGGATACAGGAGATTACAGGGACAGAAACAATGGGTCAGAGAATGTTCTGGAACCTGGACCTCTTACATCCGTGTCGCAACCGAGTCCTGTCGCAAAAAAAACCCCCACACGATACGTCTAATAATCAGCCTTCATGTTCTGAAGCAAACAAGAAGAGAAATGGACACTGTGTTAGGGTTGTGTGGTTTGGAAACGACTCAACGCATGCGTTTCAATCCGGTTTAACGGACTTCTTCATGGCTCGAAAAGATCTGACGCAAATGGAACGCTACCGTCTTAGAAAGCGGGTTCTAGTAAAAGGTTTTTTGGCTAGTTAAGGCTTCTTCGTTTCCGACAAAACTAGTTTCCTCATGAGAAAAATACTAAATGTGCTGGACAGAGGGTTCTCCAGGACCAGGGATGGGGAAAATCTACCCCCAAAGAGCCGAACGACCCCTTAAGGGTTCTATATTTGACCTTTTTGAAATATACCAAAAAATGTGTATCAAAAAAAGAAAGAAATAAGGAAAGAAAAAAGGATTAGTTAAAACAACAACTGGAGTCCTGACTTGAAACCTGAACAGTGGTGTTTCGACAGTGTGGAAGGTGTTTCATGTTTATGCTGAGAGCAGTTGGGGTCATGTGTCTCATACAGGTTTATATAATGAAAAACGAAAATAATAAAATAAATAAATAAAAAAGTAATGAATTAGCTTGTAGGATGGAGTGTGTGTGTGTGTGTGTGTGTGTGTGTGAATGTAAATCATTTGTAAAGCTTTGGATTCAGTTTAAAAAAAAAAAACAACAACAAAAAACTGTACATATGTAGTCTTGTATTAAATAGCTAACAGCTATTTAGAACAGGTTTCGTTTGTGTTTATCGATAATGGCTGTCTCCCAAAACACTAACACTTCACGGAATGGTTCTCAGTAACGTCGTAAAAGTAAGAACGATCATTCTCAGAAGACCCAGAAGACTGTTTTATGAATTATCACTCTACATAAAACATAAATCCTGACTGGTTAAATCCTGAAAGTTGAGACAGAGATGCTAGGTCTCTGTCAGTCAAAATAATTCGAGAAATAAAACTCAACACACAGTATTTTACTCATCTAGCTTGAGTAAATACTACTCATCAAGTAAATACTGGGACAGTGTATGGAGATACTGTTGGAAAAAAGAACTTAAGACCTTTGAGCTTCTGTAACCGCCTCATAAAATGATAACAGAGAGAAATTATCTCTAATAAACCCACTCACTCTGCTAAAGACGAACCGAGGACACGGAGACACTAAACACCTATGACTGCTAGCTTTGTTTTACGGAGAACATAATTAGCTAGCTTGGTTACTAGCTACACCTTAACATGCGAGATTAGCAGACTACATGAAACACACTCGGAGAGGTGCCAAACAGGATTGTTAGCTCTGTGGTACAGATAGCATAGCAGACTAGCTAGCGTGCATATTAGCAAGCAGAGTAAGGCATCTCATAACATTAAAGTTCTATGTGAATAAATACACTCGGCTAAAGACGTACAGAAAATACAGGGACGCTAAACTCGTATGTGCTGTTTATGCTAAACACACGAGTGTTGCTTTTGTGATACAGCTAAAGGATTGGTGAACTAGCTAGGCTGGTTACTAGTTACAGATTAACATACGAAATTAGCTTTCTATATGAAGCAATACACTCAGCTAAAGACTAACGGAGGACACGGGGATGCTTAACAAGTACGGGCGCTAGCCCTACAGTCAGAGAACATCGCCAAAATGAAGTCTAGCGTTTGAGACGCAGCCATTTTGCTCCTCATTCCAGGTCATGCGTTTATACACGAACCCTTGGCATGTGGATCGTAGTCATGTGATCATATTGGTCAAGAGAGAGTTGTTGATCTAAATGTGTATGCATTCAGGACAAAAGACGACACCGTATATCACCACCACCACGTTCCTTAAATGTTCACGTGTTATGAACCAAAAGGGAAATAAAATAAAATAAAATAAAAATCACATCACTACTTGTACAAGCAGTATTAGCAATATGTACATTAATTACAGATCATTTCTTTCCGTGTGGGTGGAAACCAGTAACAGGACATTCTTCCAAACACTCAATCTGAAGTATTTTATACATTATCTAAAGTAAAAATCAAATCTTTTCTTTTATATATATATATAGAGCAATAATTTGCTTGTACACACACACACACACACACACACACACACACAATTGCTGACTGGACGATTTTGACCTGTGTCAATACCGTTTCCTTTAGAGCGCCCTCGTCCACTTGGAAATACACAATAACGATCTCAAAAGTCCGCACTTTTTCAGCATCTTCCTTTTCTAACGAGCTGACATGCTAACCGGCTAGCAAAGTAAAGTAGCAGAGTGCCGTTTTGTACAGATGAAGGAGTCGCAGGAATAAGAAACGTGTCAATATTGTGCTATGTGGCTAGCAGTCTTAGACCTGATGAAGTTATCTTAGCGTCAATGAAAATCTGGAAACTGTTTATGCTAGCTAGATGGCACGGTAACTACCTAGCAGACTGAACTAATATTCCAGCTGGCAAAGTAAAGTTTCCTCAAGGTCCATGTAGTAACTTTTCAGCTAGCAGTGTATAGCTTTTATACTAACTAGCAGATTGAAGTCAACGGTCCAGCTAGCAACGTTTCTTCATTTCATAGAGGATTAAACCTGACTTAAAAATTTGTGCTAACTAGTTAACTATCTGGCAGACTGAAGTACCATTCCAGCTAGCAAAGCAAAGTTTCACTGTCTCTCTTTGAGGGAATTAAACTCATTGTTGGAAGTGGCGAGTTTTATGCTAACTAGTAGTTATTGTAACTAGCGAGGGCATGATGCTATGAACGTGAAGTGGAGGAATAAAACCCGTTCTGAGAGTGTCAGCAATGCAGCAATGTCTTCTGGGTAACGATCTTCAACAGTGACGTTGACTCGATTCCATACCGAACCAACTTCATGTTCATGAAGTTAACAGGACAGATAAAAGTAAGCCCCCAAGGCAGGAGGAAAAGGGAGCTTGGCAACAGGAAGTGGACGAGGGTGCATCAGAAACGTTATTCAAAAGCAATTTAGGCCTCGGGAGGTTTTTTTTTTTTTTTGAAAATTATGACCTTGTGTGTGTAACTCAAAGGGAAAAGGAACAGGAAACAGACAAAATGCAAAGTGTAACCGTGCCTCTTCTTTTACCATCCAATCAGATTCCTAGGAAAGGGTATTCACCTTTAAAAGAGCTACGTGCATGATTCTGGCATTCAATTTTTATTCACGCAATGAGTGTTAAGCCATACGCTGAAAAAGTTCAGAGTTTGTTTAGACCGTAATCTTGCATTATTTTGTATAAACTCTGATAAGGGGGTGGAGCCTAAATATGCATCGCCAGCGCTCTTCACCCCAAGCAGCAAGGGGTGTAGCTCAGTTACACAAATCGCCTGTAATAGCTCGTTTTGTTTTTTTCTTTTAAACAATCGTACACGTAGCTTGCTTGTGTACAGATTCAGAAACAGAGTATTTTTTTTAAATCAAAAAAGTTACAGAGTTCGCATTTACATTTTTCTTCAAAAGGAAGAAAAAAAACACAAAAAAACAAAACCCCTGCCCCCACACACACCAAAAAACAAACATTATAATTATAACGATAAAGAACTGTAAGCCCCCGATCATTCATGTTTCTCAACGCAGGGCTTTTATTAGTAATAATACACGCGAGAACTAAAAAAAAAAAAATCATAAATTTAACCAAGGAATCAAAAGACAGGAAGTATGAAAAAAAGGAAGCATTAAGATTGAGATTTTTTTTTTGCTAGACTAATTCTGCTTTCATGTAAAAAGTTGAAACTTGAGATTGTATATCTTTGCCGTTGAGCAACAATAAGCCTGCGTTCACATTAGTGACAAAGCCCCGCCCACAAATGCTCAACTCTCTAGTATCTGCTTGCGTTTCGCTCCAATTCCGGAAAGAAAACAGAGCACGGAAAGAAGCTTTAAGCAAAAGTAACGTATAAATTCGTACAACAGACTTTATACCTTTTGGCTACTGAGGTTTCTTTTTTCGGAAATGAAAAGAAGCTGGACAGACCACGCCCACAAACCTGGAGTGACGATTTCTAATGTGAACGCAGGTTTAATCCAGATCTTTGATATAAGTGTGAAGCAGAGGTTAAAGTGTGTTTACAGAGAGAGTGATAGAGCTTGAGAGCAGGAATGCAGAAGCCACACAGGAAAGAGAGAAAGCTTCTATTTACATTCTTAATTACAGACCTAGATCATTCAGAATAATCTGGTTTTGTGTGTTTCCACACACACACACACACACACACACACACACACACACACACACGTTTGCACAAAGATAAGTGGAAATGATCAGAATAACCACCTTTTCTCTCTCTGTTCATCTTCCTTTATCTCCTAGTTCATCCCACCATCTCGTCTAAGTAACTGGCTTTGAGGGAAACCAAGCTGGGGGAGGGGCTTAAGTGTGCATGTGTTTAGGCTCATATCATGTGACCTTTAGCCTTAGTAGCAAGGGCACAGGGCCTAAGCAAAAGCATGATCAGACAGCATTGTAACCCTTAATAGCGAGGAGGCAAAAACGGTCGTTTAGGAGCATGTAACGATCCACCTCTGTAGGCGTGGCCAGGTCGCTTTGCACCTGGCAACAAGGGCTCTCGGGGAAGGGGGAGGGGCAATGGGAGCCTCTGTGAAGGCAAGCGAAGAAGGGGTCGGGGTGGGGAGGGCAAGAGTGGGCGGGGCTCCCTGGAAGGGGTGGGGGTTGTGGGTGTGGTTGGGGTGGTGGGCGAAGGCGAGGTCGGGCTTTGCAATAGCGGGCGATGAATGGGGCGCATGGAGTGAGACAATTTACCCCTAGAATTGTTGGACGTGATAGCCCCACCCCTATGGGCTGCCACCGACTCTGGACGCAGATTAGCGGGTGGGAGGGGCAAAACTCGGTCAATGGGGACCAGGATGCCACCCACCATCACAGAAGTAGTAGTAGGGGAGGGAGGGAAGTCCCTAGAAGGGGTCAAGGGGGGTTGAGTGGGCGGGGCAATGTGAGGAGGGACAACTGGAGGGGCCAGGGGTTGAGAAGGAGGGAAGAAGGGAGGGGGAGGTGGTGACGAGTATTGCCCCTGGGGAGCTACCAAATGAGCTGAGGCAGATGTGGCGTGGTCTCCAGAACCATCAGGGCCGTGATTTCCGGGGTGAGGCAGAGGTGAGGCTTCCATAAACTCCGCCTCTTCGTACCACACCCCACTCCCTCTGGTCGCACCACTGGACCTTCTGGGACCTCGACCAATCACGCGAATGCTCTCGACTGTCTGGATGCGGTTGCTGTAGCCGAGCGGATCTATGGTTCCGGCTTCGTCGCCCGCTCCCGCGGTAACCACGGTTTCGATGCGATGATAGCGTTCGTTGTCTCCGCCCATCACTTCCTGTTTCTTTGCTGCTTTCTTCCCTACTTTTTCCTCCTTGCCTTTTTCTCTCTGAGCTCCTACACTCGTTCTTCTCCCTTCCGTTTTAGCTTTCGTGGCCACTTCCTGCGCAGAGAAGGAAGACGAAGTGGAAGAGGAGGATGGGGCGTGGCCAGGGGATGCTTCACTCCTCCTCTTCCCTACTTCTTGCTCTTTGTTTTTCGCCGCACTCTTCCCCGACGGGGTCCGGTAGTCTCTGTCCTTCCGGTCGTCTTCGGTGCCCCACGAGGAAACGTGGGCTTTGTGGCCCATAACGCAAGGGCTGTCAACGATTTCATCCTGTGTTGGAGTCCCGCCCCTTTCGTCTCGAACCGGTGTGGCGTCTCCGCCCACAAGCAGTGGGCTGTTACTTTCCGCCTCGAATACGCCTGCAAATCCGGGATTCACTTGCAGGAAGTTGTTGATTTTTGACTCTAAGCTCGGCATTGCGACTTCCTGTCGGTCTTTCTCCCTCTCTTTCTCTCTGTCTCTCTCCCAATCCGTCACTCTCTCTCGCTCCGACTCACGACTCAAGCTGTTGTGTTCAGCGGCTTTTGGAGTCTTCGGGGTGGTCAGGGTTGTTGGAGCGGCGGTTGCCGTCGTTACCGTCGCCGTTACCGTCGCCGTGGTGACGGCGGAAGAAGAGGGGGCAGAGTTTGGGGAGGTGAGAGTACCAGCACGGGCGGAGGAGAGCAAAGTAGACAAACCTGAAGGAAAAAGAGAGTATGAACAAAACACTAAATGTGTGTGTGTAAAAATGTGTGAAAAGAGTGTGCGTGCACGTGTCATTACCAGAGTGTGTGCGCGTGTCATTACCAGAGTGTGTGTGTGTCTTTGTGAGCGCATTCAGGATTCCTTCTGGCGAAATATCCACTCTCGACAGGATGCTGGCCAGCGGATTGGGTGCCGCAGTTCCGACAGTAGGCGTGGCTTTTGCTGTGGGGGTGTGGCTTGGTTGTGTAGTGGGAGTTCCCGGAGAGGGGCGAGACACAGGACTCACACCTGCGAAGTAATAAACAAAAAAAAAAACGAAAAGTACAGTTGGACAGACGCACTTTAAACTAATAATAAAAAATAATTATTTAAGGATGTTTCGTTTTTATTTTGCTCACCAGTGTTCTTCATGGCATTAGTGATGCTATTCAATATAGAGCTGATCTTTCCCAGATCCACATTGGCCAGATTTAAAGGGGCGGGGCTCAGAGTAGTAGTGGGCGAGGTCACCGCAGACGAAGACGTTGTCTGAACGGCTGCGGGCTCGGATGTTGTTTTTGTGGGAGGGGCTAAAGTAGGGGACTTGGCTGCTATTGCACTGGTGGATTTGGAAACTATCGGCGGAGGCGCTTTTTCTTTTTTGTCTTCGACTGAAGAGAAGAAGAAAAAAACCTAGATATAAAAACACGTAAACGCAATAAATAAATGAATGATCGAATGAACAAACGCTCACCAATAACGCTTGTGTTGTTCGCAGTCTCCTCGTCAGACATGTCCATGTCCTCCACATCTCTGTTGTCTTTCTCATCTTTCGGCCGTTGGCTGCGTCCCAATCCGTGAAAGGGCGATTCAGAGCCGGAGGGTGAGGGCGCGTCCTCTGAGGGCGAGGGAACTGGAGACTCGACGTCCGGCAGGGTGGCTTTCAGAGCGTCCAGTTTGCGTTTCAGATTCGAAACACGGTTCGCGAACGTCTTGTATGCCTGAGCAGAGACGTGTCCAGCAAAAAGCGATTTAATAGGTAGTTAATAGTATTAACAGGCAGGTAATAAGATATTTATCTGACCCCAGCCTGGGAGGGGTATTTAGACAACACCCGAGTCCTATATAACCATCGTTATGCATCACGACACTTACGTTGGCGACAATTTTGACCTCTTTGTACTGCATTTCATAAAAAACGTCGGCGTTCCCCAGAGCCTCGAGCAGCACCGGTCCTTCCTCCTTCTGTCCTTCCAGAAACTTCACAACCTCCTGCAGCTTCGTGCTGCCTTCCTCGAAATCCTTTGAGAATTTATTTCCTCCTGCTTTATCTGTGGGGATAAAAAGAGTGATGTGGTTTTAAACGGCTCTAGCGTCACACTATTTCCTTCAAACACGAGGTGCGTTATTATGCATCGTTACGATCGTTGTTTTGCTTTGCTGCATAAATATGATGTGATCATTAACTGCTTTCTATGTTTATTTGAACGGTTATGGAAAGGGTCTCCAGTGTCGGCGCTTCGTAACGGTCAGAAGGACAACCGAACAAACCTTTGAGACGCTTGAGAGCTTCGGTGCTGCAGACGTCGACCCTGAGAGCGGCGAGCTGTTTCTCCTTCAGATCGCTCTCCTCTAACGAGCGCTTGTACGCAGTGAGGCGATCGATAAACGCCTGAGGCTAAAGCGAGGGGAGGTGGAGTAAAAAGAACACAAATAAGGACAAATTTTAAGGGGGGGGGGGTGGGGGGATCAGATAATATATAATTCAAGATACTTACTGCGAACTCTGCTACGATCTTGGACTTGAGGGCAGCTTTAGGAGTAACTGGAGCTGGAAGAAGAGCAAGAAATATGGGGGGGAACAAATAGCACATTGTATAGTTCAGTACTTTTCACTAAATTAGTATAACTATTTCGTGTTTGAACAATGAGACGTATTCACCTGAAGGGGGCGCCGTCTCTTTTTTCTGGAGATTTGCCTTCAGCTCAGTGATCAACTCCTCTGGGTAAACACTCCGCTCCTGCCAAATGTTGAAGATCCTCTCCACCGACTTACGCACTTTAGCATCCCTGGAGCCAAACAAAGCCGAGAACGTTTAGCGCAAAAAAAAATAACTTTTTTTTTTTTTTTTAAATCACACAGACAACAAAACCATTCAAAGAAAATTTCCCGTCTTAGACGCATACTTGACCAGCAGGGCGGCGCCGGGCAAGATTTCAGCAAACGTGCTGCGGTATGCGATGGCGTTTTTCCTCTTGCAGTTCTGAATGACATCATTAGCGAGGTAGAAGAGATTCAGCCTGTGATTGGCATCCGCTAAAGAGACACAAACCAAATCACAGAAAGATGTTAGCACCACATGTTCTGATAAATAAAGCAGTCATTTTACAGGTAGGTGTGGAATTGTAGCCGTCGTTGTTATGTATATAGAGGGTTTTCATTAATAATTAAAAATCGGTTTATGGTCTAATCGAACATGTGGCTTCATAAAAAAAAAATCAGACTGAGACTGAATAATAGTTAAAACACACGGTGCATCATGTACCCGTAGCAATGCTACAAACACACCAGACCGATCCCCTCAAACAAGCAGCAAAAAGATGCAGCAATACGCTTAGACATGTATAAACACCCTTAAACATGGACACTTGCTTCTCAAAACAAAAATCCCAAAAACCCTAATACACCTCTCATCAAGGCAGCACCACACTTGCTTCAAACCATCAACAGCATCAGCCAGGCAGCACCACCGTTGCTCTAAAACATACAGCAGCATGATCGTAGGCCATCGTTACAATGCCCTTTAACATTGCAGGAAGCTTCGTTACCATGGGTGCAAGGCCCTCTGCCACACATGAAGGCTCTCCACCACACAGCAAGAGCCTCCGCCATTAGGCACGGCCCTCTACCACACGGCAAGGCCCTCTACCACACGGCAAGAGCCTCCGCCATGAAGCAAGGCCCTCTAACACACGGCAAGGCCCTCTACCACACGGCAAGAGCCTCCGCCATGAATCAAGACCCTCTACCACACGGCAAGAGCCTCCGCCATGAAGCAAGGCCCTCTAACACACGGCAAGGCCCTCTACCACACGGCAAGAGCCTCCGCCATGAATCAAGACCCTCTACCACACGGCAAGAGCCTCTGCCATGAAGCAAGGCCCTCTAACACACGGCAAGGCCCTCTACCACACGGCAAGAGCCTCCGCCATGAAGCAAGGCCCTCTGCCACACAAGAAACTCAATCATGAAGCAAGGCCATCTACCATGCAGCAAAACTCAACACCAGGGAGCAAGTCCCTCACAGCACCCTTAAACATGGACCAACACACTCTCTAGACAAAACAAGTACCAAAACAAGTGCCAAAGCACTCTCTCAAAAAACATCTCAACCATCCAGCACCACAACTGCTTCAAAACACCAGCAACCACATCAGCCACACAGAAACACCCTTCCTCTAAAACATGCACCAAAAGCACAACAAAGTATTCCATGAAGCTTGTTCCAAGCCCTTCTGCCACACAGAGAGGCCCTCTACCATTAAGAGCCTCCTCCACAGAGCAAGACACTCCACCTTGAAGCAAGGCCCACGGTCACGCTGCAAAGCCATCTACCATAAAGCTAGGTCCTTTATTACCCAGAAGACCATGTACCATGCAGCAAGGTAGTCTACAGGCAGCAAGGCCCTCTACCAGAGGTTGCGTCACAGTGAATAATTATCAGCCACGTCAACGGACACGTCTGTAAAAATTCTGCCATAGTCTATTTCATAAACATGGAAGCACACAGTTTTTTTTTTTTAAGGGATTTTTATGCTGGTAAAGTGCTGCTACAACAGTTTTGATGGCGGAATACCTTGCACGTCAATTGAATGCCTTATTTTGTAAACGTCAAAATGACAAATGGCTTTCAGAATGTTCAATCAATGCTCTTAAATCTCTGTAAATTAAAGGAAATTCTCAGAGAACATAACCCCTGCCATCTACAATGCGGCAAGACCCTCTGGCATGCAGTGAGACACGTTGCCATGAAGCAAGTCTCTCGGCCACGCAGCAAGACCCTATACTACATAGCAAAACCTGCCCCTACCACACAGTAAGACAGTCGACCACGCCTCTGCCATGAAGCGATAGCATGAATTATGGTCGCAAGACCCTGTACCACACAGCAAGGCCCTCTGGCATGCAGCAAGACCCTCTACCACTAAACAAGGCCCGATACAATGGCAGCAAGACCATCTACCACACCAGCAGCACAGCAACAAGACCCTCTATCGCACAGCAGCAAGACCGACCAGGGTTTCCCCTACCATAGAAAGGTTTAGGCTCACCACCTAAGTGTTTTTGCTGAAAGCCTTAAGCTTTCCTCTACATTATATATTATTAATATTTTCTCATTTGTAAGTCGCTTTGGATAAAAGCATCTGCTAAATGAATAAATGTAATGAAATGTAATAAATGAATATTTAAACAGCGGTGAGAGTTGGCTTGATGGGCGAGGTGGCTTGATCTCAAACGGAAAGCTAAGTTGGCAACAGGAATGAGCAATCAGTGCTTGGACGTGTGTTTGTGTGATTGGTCTGCGGCAGCAGCTCATCGCCAAGCTAATCAAAACAGCTGACTGGATATTTCTCTGTACCGGCATCTCAGGATGATTGTTACAACCATCGACTCGGATAAGCAAGTTGCTTGAGGTAAGCCTCAACAACGAACAAATGAAGTACAAACTTTTTTTTGTTCGGGTGTAATACTGGTGGATTCGATAGCAAGAGATACCATAGCAAAAGATAAAACTGACAAATCTATAGGTTGGAATACAACTAAAGACATTGTTAACCTAGCTAACTTACACAGATATTCATGTACTGAATTAAAGTTACGTTAGCCAGCGAAGCTAGTCGGTTGACGATAGATAAAGATACCTTGACTGAACTATCTGACGTGGCTTGGTTGCTAAACAAAGTGTGTTCACACGCAACATCTTTTTTCCATTTAAAAAACAACAACAAAATAAAAGCTGTTCCAAAATGCAGTCGAGAGCGTCCCAAACGAAGCTCAAAGCGTTTTTGAAAGCATGGTCTACTCCATTGGATTCTAATGTAAAACGGGTGCTGACCGCTTCAATAAAGAATATATAAATACATCATTTACTTAAAACATAATTTAAAGGTGATACATATTTGAACTTACTTGGGACTTACTGAATGTCCTCAGTAATACACGTCCCTTCATATTTCTGATGTCCTGTGCCTGAAAGTTTGTGCGCCCTTTTTGTGAATTTTCTAGATGTCTGCATAAATATGACCTACAACATCCTCAGAAGTCCTAAAAGTAGACAAAGGGAACCCAATTATACAAATGAGACAAAAATATTATACTCTGTCGTTTATTTATTGAGGAAACTGATCCAATATTACATATCGGTGAGTGGAAAAATTATGTGACCGTCTAGGATTAGCAGTTCATCTGAAGGTGAAATTAATCAGGTGTTTTCAACCAATGGGATGACGATCAGGTGTGAATGAGTGAGCGATCTGTTTTATATAAAGAACAGGGATGTATCAGAGTCTGATCTTCACAGCACATGTTTGTGGACGTGTCTCACGGCACGAACAAAGGAGATTTCTGAAATCCTCAGAAAAAGAGTTGTTGAAGCTCATTAGGCTAGGTAAGTTTACAAAACCATCTCTAAAGAGTTTGGACTCCACCAATCCACAGTCAGACAGATTGTGTAGAAATGGAGGATATTTAAGACCAGTGTTCCCCTCCCCAGGAGTGGAGACCAACAAAGATCACGCGAAGAGCAAGACGTGTAATAGTCCATGAGTTCACAAAGGAACCCAGGGTAACTTCAAAGCAACTAAACGCCTCTCGCACATTGACTAATGTTAATGTTCATGAGTCCACCATCAGGAGAACACTGAACAACAACGGTGTGCATGGCAGGAATGCAAGGAGAAAGCTACTGCTCTCCAAAAAGAAAAAGAAAGTTTGCTAAAGATCACATGGACAAGCCAGAAGGCTATTGGAAAAAATGTTCTGTGGACGGATGAGACCAAAGTAGAACTTTTTGGTTTAAATGAAAAAGTCTGCACACCCAACATGTAGACAAAAATGTAGCTGAGATACTGGAATGACGTTTCATTTGTTTTGTTTCACAGATGTTCCTTCATGACTCTTCAGATCAGGTATTCCATTATGTAAGCTAACTCAATAAGCTAGGGCTAAGAGCGCTGCAGGAATGAGTCCTAAAACCCAGAAACGAGTTAGCATTTTAGCACTTCCGCTTCCATCGTCCCGAAGTCAACGTGTTTTTGGTTATGGTATTGTCTGAAATAAGGTCTGTGGTTAACACAAGCTCAAGATATTTTCACATTTTATTCCACAACGTAAAATACATCAGTAATACCCCACTAATTATTATATATATATATATATATATATATATATATATATATATATATATATGTATATATATATATATTTAAAGCTTTTACGGCTCTTGAAAACGACAGTTGCTAACAAGTGGCTAAATGGGACTACAGACGTCGGGGATATTGAACGTCATCATGGCGAACAGGAAAAGTCATCTACTACAGCGTCGTTGTGTTTATACTCGCACTCTTGCAAAACTATTCCAACTTTCCAACCAACAAATTTATCAATTTTAAGTATTTTCCAATTGTAGTGTTTTTTTGTTTAAAAAAAAAATAAAGAACGAAAGAGTTGTCGGAAGTTTGGCGGCGATGACGTTGAAGGCATGCGACCATGGTGTAGTTCGTTTATAACATTAGCTTTTTTACTTCTGGCGATTGTTTTTAGGCTTCAAAATTCATCTTGATGAACAAAAACGTGTAAGAATTATAAACCTTTGCTGGCCACAGAGCTTATTTTCGGCATCGATCCTAAAAAAGATTGACAAAAGCCAATGCAAAAATCCTGCTGGATTTTTGTCAAGGGAACCAGGGTGATGCTAACTTCTGGGTTGGCCTACAAAAATACCTCATCATCCCTGCAGCACTCTGTTCGACAAATCTTGGTTTCATGAAGGCATCTTAAGCCCCGTTCAGTTACAATAGCAACAATTCAAACAGTACTGTGTAAATTACAGTAGCCTGGCTAGTTTAAGCGAGGCCATCATAACATAGGGTCAGGGCAAAACTTTGACTTATTTTCATTTAGTTATTTTCATAATAGTTCTCCATTCAGTTTGCCTTGTGCATTGGATTGTTACAGGACCTTTAACTATATAGCGCTCTCTCTCTCTCGGTATATATATCTCTACAAAAGAAAGAAATATTCGGAGAGAGCAGGTTGCATCAGCAGAATTGTTTTCGGCATTATTCAACCTATCTAGTGCACTTTGTTTGGAATAGTATGACATTTGGCACCTGTGGTAGTGAAGCTAAATAAGCGTATACTGAATAATCTTTGTGCCATTTCTTAAATGACCTCTCAAGGTTATGCTAGCCAGCTAGCTATACTAATACCACGTTTCACTCAACTCAGACGTGGGAAGGTAATTTCAGGGGTTAGACTGGGAAGGATTTGAAACTATATATTACATACAAAAGAACCTATAACGCCATTTTGTAATCAAATTAACCGATCCATTGTTGTAAATATTTTATTAATTGTATTTGTAAGTGCGCCTTTAGGCATGATGACATTAATCACATTGTAGGCGGGATACTGGACAGGTCTGAATCACTGCACTATCGGCGTTAACGCGTTACTACTTTCTATAACAAGAGGTTAATATTCATCTCCTGCTAGCTGTGTGACTGAAACATAGCTAGCGAGCTAAATAAACATGACGCACTAGTATAGTTTCCTGGAGTGTAACTAAAACCACAGGAAAAGCCGATTGCGTTTTTATTTACGTTAACGCTGATCATACAATATTATCACTCGTTGCTCCCCGCTGGATGTAAAGTAGGCGGGGCTAATATGGGGACTTCCTTTTATTAAAGAAAAAAACAAACTTGATAATCGTTTACATCCATCGACCAATCACACTCTCAGCCATCGCATTATTCAAATGACGACATCAACCTAACTCAACCGATCACATCGCATCACAAAACCCAGCCACATCGATACGCAACAGATCAGGACACTCAACCGAGTCCGGCAGATCACATCACTCAGCCACATCCACTTACAGCCCTCAACTTCATACAGCTGATCACCGTGCTCTGTTTTCCACGTCACTCAAACGATCACTCGATTAATCAGAGCCAATCACAGCACACATCTAATTATATCCCATCACATCACTCAGCAGATTACAACTGATCACATCGCTCGACCAATCACGACCGATTATGACACTTGGCTGATCGCAATTGATCACGTCACTCACCCGATCACGTCACTCACCCAATCACGTCACTCACCCAATCACGTCACTCACCCAATCACGTCACGTCACTCTACTCACCCAATCACGTCACGTCACTCACCGGATCCCAACTGATCACATAATTTATCCAACCACATCACTCAACCAATCACGACCAGGCAAATCCCTTAACAGATCCCATCACTCAGCCGATCAAGTTACTCAACTAATCACATGTAATAACATCGATCACGTCCGATCCCATCATTCCGCCGATCACTTGACATCAATTAAAACTGAAAAGTAGTTACATTCACTCTGGAATGTGCACTGGTATTACTTACTCGACTATGATCGCCGCTACAAAAACGAGAGAGACCCCAATAAATCCTGCACTCCACAGCGAACAGCGTGTAGTGAGACATAGTGTGATTTTCTCTGCACAGCTTTGGGATCAATCCCACAATGCACAGCAGTGTAAAAAAAAATTAACACATACAAATTTGTCCATTTCAATCAGGCACACATGCAGACCGGTCTGAAAGCCACTTGATACCATGTGACCTCCTGTCTACGATCTGACCACACAACCTTCCAAGACCCTGTGATCTGGAAAACACTCTGAAAACGGTGCATTCTGGGATATCAGCTCTGAAACCTGATGCGTCACTTTAGTTTGGGTTGAATAAACAATTAATAATTAAGTCAAATAAACAATCAGTATTTTGCTTGTGTAGCTTTTCTCGCTTCCTAGAGCTTTGTTGGCTGCACTATACACACACACACTATATATATATATATATATATATATATATATATATATATATATATATATATATACACACACATATATATAGCAATAGTGAATGTCAATCTATAAATGTTATAAATCAAGCTTTATTATAAATGAAACCGACATTTTAATACTTTTGTATGTCCTTGCACATGAACGTGTGTGTGTGTGTGTGTTCTATGTAAAAATTGAATCAATTAAAAAATAATTAATATTACATTTAATATTAGGTGTTGCAAGTTTGATGCAAATCAAGATCCCGTGAGATTAATGTGCAACAATCTTGCTGTGTCCTTATTTCACAAGCCTGGCCTATAACCCAAACACCAGCTGGATAGCATGTTAGCAGCTCTCCTGGTGTGTACACGTTTAAAAATGTTACACACCGACGTGCAAAAATAATAATTAAAAGTGCACAAGCAAAAGCGAAGCACGGGCTGCGTTTTGCATGAGTAAAATACACAATACAGACCTTTCAAAACACCAAAAAAACAATAAAAACACACGCACGCGCGCTAAAGAGAGCTCGAGCGGTTAGTGTTTGTGTACAGTGCAAGCCAAAGCAACTCACATTTTTTGAGCCACTTCATCCAGGAGCGCACTACGACCCCGTGGTGTTTCTTATTCTCGAGGCACCACGAGGACAAGCTCTGAATGGACTCCATCGTGTTCGTAACTCCCTGAAACCGGCGGTCCAGAGTCGCTTCCAGAACCGCCGAGGAGCTGCTGCGGCCGCCGCTACTGGCCGCTTCAGCTCCAGCCGCCATCTTTCCTTCACTCTCCTCCTGGGCCGGAGCGGCGCTTCATTTACGTAGAAGACCACTAGGGGGCGCACGGAGCGACAAACCTCACCGAGTCCGCCATTTTTAAACTTCTTATAGACGGTGTTACTCTGCAGACACACGTAAAACAGTGTGAAATTAAACGTTTTTGTAGAATTTTTTGTTTTTTTGAACAGTTTATGGTGAAAATATCGTGTACTTGTGCAGTAGAAGCCCTTACAGAAATTCTAATCTAGTTTTGGCCTCAATATTGGTAGGGACACCCACCCCGGAAAAAAAAGAGGACTGTTTAATGTTTGACAACCAACTGGTTTATTAATATATAACATCTATATTTACATTAAGATCTGTATTTACATTTAAATACAGATTATACAAAGCAACAGATCAAAGACTGAAAGAAAGTAAACTATGAAATTATTTGTTAACGGAAAAGAGAGAGAGAGAAAACGTTTTGCATTCAACATCAACATTCTTCATGATAGTCCTTGGTGTCTATTTAAACAATCCAAACAGATGCTTACGTCGGTCGTTGACAGATACGGACTGTTGGCAAATATCTTTCAGATCTACTTGGTCAAGGGCCTCTTGATGTACATGGCATACAGCTACATTATTAAGACATGGTAGATCTTAGCCAGGTTTTCAGTCTTTTGAGTGCACTAACGCTTCGTTCTGCTTCAGCCGAGGCCACAGGGACGACTAACAACACCCTAACAAGCTTCTCAACCTCATCGAATAAGCCTCTTGCGTCACTTGGCATACCTCTTAGGGTATCTGCAGCTTCGCTTCTTGACATGTAGGTATTCTTTGAGAGAAACATTGGCAGCCGAACCTTCAAACTATCTCTGTTTATCTCTGGATACTGTCCAATGACATCATCAATTTGCCCAGTAAGGAGAACATTCTCAACTTTTTTCAAGATCTGCAAGTCTGGTTGGTTAAACCGTTCTTTGAATTGAACATCCAGACTGTCCAGCACCTTGAAAAATTCCATCCTATAGTATTCCTCTGGTGTTTTTGGCTTGTGCTGACTAGCCCTAACAGTGAACCTTTTGGGGGTGGTGTGCTTTGCTGGCTTGGTGGTGACTAAAGCTACCTGTGGCATTCTTCCAATTATTGAAACCCTTTGTGCAGAAGGCAGGGTCATTCTTTTTTTCCAAAGTGGTCTTTTTTATGGTGTATGCTTTGACACACTCAAAACAAATAACCCTTTTTCAGTGTTGGATTGTAGCGAAGCCATGAATACTGACTGTACCAGATCACCTGAAACCGCAAAATCTTGTTTGGAAGTTGCTGTACTTCGATGAATTTTGGATCAGGCTGGTATGGCTTACACCCCATGTCCATGACACTGCTACACTGACTCGCTTCAGGATCGTCCTCACTCACACTGACTGTCTCCTAAAGAGAAAACTAAACTTAACCTCGTCTGTCTCAACATTTATTCTGCAAATTATTCTTTTGCATCCTGTGTTATAATAACTTGAACTAAGTTAACATTAAAATAGGTAGACTATGGTACTTACAATACATGTATATTGGTCATTTACAATTAATCCATAACAGCATGTGAAGAGTTCATTTGCAAAAACAGATATCCACCATTTTAATTCATTTCCATAAATCATTTTTTTAAATCGTGCATTCCAGGTCATACAAATCAAGCTTGGATTACATTTATTTTCACTTAATTAAAACAACCCAACTGCAGTTTGATTGATATTACCTGGAATGCGCAATAAAAAAACATGATTTTTAAATATTCATAAGAATGGACATATCTGTTTTTGCAAATGAACTCTTCATACAGGCCTATGTTTAATCGCAGTATCATTTTAAGACCTCACCTGAAGCCCTGAAAGTCCAGCTGCTTCTCCCTCACCCTGCCCTACGGCATCTTTAGGCCTACTTGATTTCTGAGTTTCCTATGTGTAATAAAATTATGCATTGATGAAGATACATAAACATATAGTTAAACTCTGGATCCCATTTATTTTTGAGGGAAATGTTAACACTGAGTGAATAGGATCTTATGTTGTTTTGATGTAAGAATTTTTTCAAAACAAACTCATGACCAGTATGTTGACTTTCAAAGGTTATACTGTGTATTTGCTGAACATCCTAAAGACTGACTTTAATGCTGATGCCTCCCTACAATTCCAAAATATAATTCATAATTAGGACCTCACCTGAAACCCTGTTTCATCCTGCTCTACTTCAGCCTGCTGCTGCGTTTCGGGGAATTGCGCGATCCAACACAAACCGAATAGACTATGGCCAAAACGCACTACATTTGTTATTGTTTTTAATGGTATTTGTAGTGGAAACCATTAAAATTTCTGTAATGGTTTCTATTGGGGTTTTTTTTTCAGCAGGGATGAAATGCTCTCCAAACACATTTGTCCAGCTCCAGTCAACAAACCAGGCTTGGACTGGACTTGTGCATCACACTGCAGCGTATTAAAGTCAGTAGATATTGTCATCTTGGCTGTAATAAGTGCAAGCAAATAATTTGGGAATTTAGTCATGTTCACATATTCCATTTCACATAATATTTTCAGAACCATAAAGCCCATTTTCATCATGCTCGACATTCATTTATGTGCTTTCTTGCACTGATACGTATGGTAAATATAGTATACCGTAGCAGAGTAACTGAATATTCAATTCAATTTTATTTGTATAGCACTTTATGACAAATACATTATAAGATAAGATAAGATACTTTATTGGCCCCTAGGGAAATTTTTCTTGGACCCATATGGAATTACATTAGTGCCAAAAGTATTGAATGTAACCTTTGTGAGGGAAATTATTCATTTTTACTTTTTACTAATAATTTTGTTTCTGTTCATGTTAATCTGAGGATAACACCTAAGAAGGCCATGTCATGTCACTGAGATCAGTACAGAATGTTTATCTGCTTACAGAGACACAAACATGTTCTTCTGTTCAAGGTTTGTCTGCACATCATCTAAGATCCTAAAACAAAGCCTGTTTGAACTGCCTCAAACCGCTTCTTATCGGTACACAGAAGTGTGTCATGCTCTGCGTTTCATATATATAGTAGTGGTTCAGCACAAGCACTTCAGAGCCCTCTCATTATTCTATCCTGCTTTATTCTATCCTGTATTAACCATCTTTCTGTAATAAACCTTTTTACCGTCAGAGGACGAGTCTGCGAGTGTTGTCTGATTTCCACGACAATCTGGTGTCGCCTGGCTGGGCTGTGTGAGTCTTTTCAGCTTTTCTCGACAAGAAGTAAACTGGAGGACGCCCGTGGAAATGTTTCACCCTGAAGTGTTAACACGCAGGTGGTTTGCGCTTTATTGTGCGGAGCGAAAGACCGACGCAGCCTTACTACTGACTGGTAGAAATCATCAAGAATTTAGAATTAGAATTTTATGAAGTGGGTCATTCTACAGAAACGTGCACTTTTAGAATGGAAGAATGTCTCAAAACCTTTGACCACATTATTACTTAAATCATTGGCTGTATGAATACACTTAAATGACAGCTTAATGATTTTTTTTTCTTTTTTGTGCATTTATGTAAAGATGGCATGCACCGTCTATTTGTCACTGGTGTTACCTTACTCATTTGGCAATAATAGAGGCCTTTATGAAATATTATTTTTCAATCTCTTCAGCACATGTATTCAGAGGTAGAGAATAACATTGATAATGCAACAAATCAGAAGATTATTATTTTATTTTGATTTGTTATGGTTTGTTAAAAGTGTGGTTGAATGATGTTTTTTTCAGTTGCACAACCATGAATTTCCTTTAAAAATGAAAATATATATATATATAAAAATAACTGTTAAACAAGTAATGATGCAATCCTTGGAATCTGAACTCTCGAGTGTAGCAAAATGTAATGAATATAAAATTATCATCATGTCAAACATGACACGTTTTATTTAATGATACAGGAAAAAAAACACACAGTAACACCAGTGACACAATGAAACACCAGTGACATACAAGACCAAAGATCCTTATTCCGCAATTCTAATTAAGAAAATGGTTTCATTTGGCATGCAGTCAAACTCATTGACAATAGGTCAAAACACTTGAACGTTCATAAACAATAGTTTAAGCACATTTGAACTCAATTAAGAGTAACAACTAAAAAGGTCCAACAAAGACCATTATCTAAACTGCAGTTGTCTGCTACTATTTTATGTCATGCTATGTTACTAGGTTATAACTAAGAGGGGTAAACTGTCTCCATTTTACAATTTATGTTGCATTATTTCACTTGTCTAGCTGTCTCAGAATGATCTCCCAGAACCTCTGATCAATTTCAGCAGAACGCCTATTCAGTGCTAGGGGCTCTGGAATCAGGCACACGATCTGGTCATCATGATACCAGTTAATATCATCTCTGGGGCTCGGCCAGAAGAACTTATTCACTCCATTTCGGTGCATGCACTTGACTTCCACATTATCTTCCTCCACCTTCAATATTGTGCCAGGGTAGGGTTCATCATCATGGCGAACAACACACCATTGCCCGCTGTGATGGTTTCGATGACATTGGGTCTAAACTCTTGAAGAATGTTTTGTGTTTTAACTTCTGGACGGTCCAGATTTGCATGCTGCAGTCGTATGTTACGTTTCTTCGCCTTTTCATATCTGCGTTTCCAAAGGATGATCCCATCTTTCAGTCTCTCTATTTTTTTAAATTCAGAGGACGAGTCTGCGAGTGTTGTCTAATTTCCACGACACTTTTCAAGAAACTAACAAAGTTATACTATGAGAAAGAAGATAAACACTCTATGATCGCTAGTGAGATTTGGATCGACAGCTGAGGAGGATGACGACGACGATTATGATGCTCTGTGCCGCTCCTGAGAGCTCATCTAAAAAAAAAAAATGATGCAAATATTAATAACGAACTAATATACTGACTAAGTAAGTAAGTAAGTTCCACTACTCCAAAAGTACTCCAAAATTCACGAATTGAAGTCTCTACTTCCAGGTCAGGTCAAGTTCCGTAAATTCGGAAAAACTGTAAAACCTTCGTATCCTACTAGTGTATGTAAATTTTCACATAAGAAGACTAGCTCACGTAAACCTTGACTTCAAATCAAATCATCATATAATATGCATGGATTATTGCTCTTTTATATCTGGAATATACTGTCGGGTTTACATTGCTTATTTTTATTACGTTTACAGAATTTAGCGTACGTCTTCGTCCAGAGCTCAAAGTATACAGGTTATCTGCAATACGCTGACATTATATGCAGAACATGGCAACCCTGGTTGCAGAATACATATCAAGATCATTAACATGACACGAATGGGAGATGCACTGTTCGGCCTAAACCCTAAACACGGTCTTACTGAGCTCCAAAATAACACCATATTTCTAAAAAATTGCATTGCACCCCATTATGCTGGTAAACACAACAATCCAAGCAAATATCTGTAAATCTGTTAAATCCACTTCTACACACTGTGGCAGATAGAAATTTTTCGAAGTTTGGATTCTGTTTAGATTACTGACACAAAAATGTAGAGCATGAATATTGTATTTTATAGTGTTTCTAGCAAGAAAGCACAACCCTGCCATGCCATAAATATAATTATTTAATTATATATAATTAAAATTAACATAATAATAATAATAATAATAATAATAATAATAACAATAAAAACAACTCAACTATGAATAATGAGTGGAAACAATTTACTGCCACCCCATCCACATCTCAGGAGGCAAAAACAAATAGGGTTGCAACTGGACTGGAATAAAATGGTCACTAGAGGGCATCCAAAGTGCAGAAACGGTCAGAGATCGACTGCATGAGACTAAAAACGATGTCGAATATAAAGCTGTAAAATTGTAGCAACAAAGATGACGGTAAATCCACCACAAATCACCAGCAGTAGTATGTAGTACGTCTCTGTATTTTGCATTTCCATTTGTGGCATATTTGATACCATGATACAAACTTCCTACTATGTGTATTTGCTATTTAAAACAAGTGGTTTCATTCTTTTTTCATGGTAGACCTTGCCATACATGGGCAATATGTATTTGAAATACAGACGAGAAACTATTTAATTTTCATTTTTAACACCTCAGAAATCAGAAAGTTTGATTTCTTTTAGACATACACCTAGTTTCTAAACAAAGTACTATGACATGAGTAACAGATGTGAAAACTTCACAGATCGAATGTGCTTTAGTGCGGAGATCCAGAGAGCCAAAGCACAGAAATTATTCTATTTATTTATTTAACAATATTCAGCAGGGCATAAATTGGCAAATATGCAACCATGGACCTTCTGTTTCAGAATTTAAAGGCATCTTATACTAGACAACAATCCCTGAAAATTTCAAGTGTCTAGCATGAGTAGTTCAAAAGTAATGATTTATGGAACTTTGTAACTTTTTCTGTAGTTCTCGTTTTAACAGTAAAATGTTGTTTGTTTGTTTTTTAAAGCCTCTGTATCTCAGAAAATAATCCAGGTACAAGTCTGACATTTTGCACACTATTTAGTAGGAATAGTCTCAACATTTCCAGAAAGTATGAAGCAAATCTGAGCTGGTCAGTCAGGAGGTCTCAGGTGATTTCACAAAGATTGACCCAGGCATATGATGATTGTGACTGAATTGTCATGGGAAAGGCCTCAGTGAAACAACACACTTTTAATGTTTAACCTTTACTTTAAACAGAAACTATGACATTTATTTCATTACTTTAAAAAAAAAAAACATGTCCATTTTAATACAAACAGTGTAAAACCGATTCTTCAGTCAGTCCACGGCACAAAGCCCAACATTCTCCTAAAATTTTCCACAAAAAAAACAAAACAACGCAGACAGTCACTTTTATATTTTATGTGCAAAAGGCAAAATTGTAGAGTCCTCGCATCACGGCACACACTCGCACAACCAAATCCCACCCATCTCAGCAAATGCGCGTGTCCTAAATCTTCACGCTGCACCCTTCAAATACACGAACTGCAGCAATCTCTCTCTCCGTCTCTCTCCATCTCTGTCCACACATCCCTGCGTCTCAGTCTGACGTGAGCTGCTCCACATACTCTACAGACACACATGGTGTGTGTGTGTGTGCGCGTTTGTGTGTCTGTGTGTGTCGCACATGCTAACACGCTAATCCTTAATTTCATTGCTGATGCAGATCAGAAGTTGGTGTTTGAGCAGGAGAGACAGCACTGCGCCCTGTACAGGTGATGGTTACACACTCCGTGCTGCAGCACCAGGTGACACCAACTGTACGAGTCCTTACACACGGTGTCTATAACACACACACACACACACACGCATCAAAAGTAGAGTAAATGTAGCTCCAGATTCTCAAACATGTCTGACAGATAAATACGTAATCAGATACAAAGAGAGAGAGAGCGCGAGAGAGAGACAGACAGAAAGATGTGTGTGTGTGTGTGTACCTCTGTGCTGCGGAGGACAGAAGTTGGTGTTGCAGATTTGAGACGCAGCCGGTTTCAAATGAAGGGAACAAGTGGATGAGGGGCGTCTGTGGAGGAGACACTGAACAGAGCGGAGCTGGACACCACCACCACATGACACTGTACACTACACACACACACACACACACACACACACACACACACACTCCGTAATAAACATATTAACCTCAGTGTTTTTATGTACAGCTGTGTAACTGTGTATGTGTATGTGTGTGTGTGTGTGTGTGTGTGTGCACCTGAGACCAGGTTGATGTGTACCACTGTGGTGTGTGAGAGCGGTGTGTGTTGACGCAGTCAGGTTGAACACACACTCTCTGCAGCTCGGCTGATGGTTTGGGTGTGTGTTGGCACTTCTTCTCGGTCAGCGTTCTCTGTTTCCCCGTCATGTCCTTCTCTACACACTGCAGAGAGCGAAGCTGAACACCTGCACCGCACGTCACTGAACACTGCGCTCACACACACACACACACTGCTAATGAGAAGAGTAACACGAGTAATGAGTTCAATCACTTCACACTCTCATGGGTTTCATAAGTGTTTATTCTGCTAGTGTTATATCAGTAGTGCTGTCTCAGACCTGTCTGTCTGTCTGTCCGTCCGTCCGTCCGTCCGTCTTACCTGTTGCCAGTGAGTGATGCTCCAGTGTGTAGTGTGTGTTCTTGGGCAGGGTTTCAGTACGCAGTTCTCCAGGCTGTGTGGTTTGGGCAGAAGCACACATTCGCTGTCTGGGAGAACAAGGTCACGTGATCCCGGAGTTCTGCGCACACACACCACTGCCCTCCTCTGCACACCCTTACCACACTTACGTGAACACTAACACACACACACACACACACGTCATGTATGAGGGTCTAGACAACAGATCAGTGGGTGTGTCTTTCAGCCCATATATAACCTAAGGTTATATATGTGTATGAAGAGTGCAGTACAAGTGTGTGTGTGTGTGTGTGTGTGTGTGTGTGTTCTCACCTGAGTCCAGGTGCCAACGCTCCATGTAGGTGGGCAGGAGTGTGTGTTACAGGTGTGTGTGCGCACAGGCGGAGGCTGAACACACTGCTCATCGCTCAGCACCTTCACCCGGGTGTGACTCGCCATCTGAACACACTGCACCTGTCGACTCTGTTCCCCCGACCCACACGTACGACTACACACACCCCAGTCTCCCACACTCCATCTGTGTCAACACACACACACACGCACAGACAGCTTGAGATCAGTATACGATCAATAGTGTACAAATCACGAGTCAGTCAATCGAATATATCTAATTGTAGATGTGTGTCTGTCTATCAGCTGTCTGTCTGTCTGTCAATCTATCATTCTGTCTGTCTTTCTACATGAACTTGTCTGCATCTCTTTATTTCTGCCCGTCTCTATATCTATTCATGTCCGTCTGTTGATATTTTTATCCGCTAATCTGTCCACCTGTCTGTCTGTTTCTCTGTTCATCTGTCCGTCTCTTTATCTGTCGCTCAGTCAGTATGTCTGGCCATCTGTCTGTCTGTCTCTCGCTCTATTCATCTATCCATCCATCTACAGTAACATATTTTTTACCATCATATCCTGTGTGTCCTTTTTTTTTTTTTTATTTATTTATTTTTTTTTACAGACACTCGTCTGAGGACACTGAGGAGGCCGAGAGCCCTAGAGACTCACTCGTGCTCTTTGACCGAATGCAGAGTGTGTGTATTCTGGATTCACACCCTCTCGAGTAAAGCAGACTCATGCTGATGTCAGCATCTTAAATGCGATCATGTTCTTATTTCCATGATGTAATGTGTAAAAATACAGGACTTCCTCAGATTTTGGGCATGGGGAATACGTGTACGTGTGTGTGTGTGTGCGCGTGTGAGAGTGAGAGAAATTCATTCTGTTAGATATTTATTCCCACATAAGTCACATAATAGTACCTGTGAAAGTAGGAGGAGCAAAGATTTGGGGTGGAGACTAGTGATTGGCATAACTGTTCACATTTTACTTGAAATTTACATTTCACAAATTTGCATTTATTTGAACAAAGTTACTTAAAAAAAAATACCCAGAAAAGATGGCTTATTTGACATTAGTATTAGCAGTTATAGGGTGAAGTGTAAAGCGTGAGACATGCCGATTTTGTTTTAATTGATGTAAGCGACACAAATGACGCTCTGGGTGCCAATACTTTAAGGTGAGCGCAAAAGTTTTTATCAGACCTTGACATTCACATAAAAACAAATATCATACTGGACATATACGTGTGTTCTACAACTGTATATCCTATCTAGGGGGCATATTAAGTTACCAGGAAGCCATGTGGAATTGAAAATGGTGCATTTTAGGTGGATCACTGGGAAGAAATTTAAAACCGAGTGAAATATATGAGAAAGTAAAACGATTATTGTGTGGGTCGCCACCAGAAAAAAGAAAAAAAAAATATGTCTAGAGACATTAAATCAGCTCTATTATGTGACAAAGCTGTTCAACCAATCAGTAATCTGCACCGCTTTAGCTCGACCCACATCATGGTGACCATTTCAGTCATTGTTTGAAGTTGGTGGAAAATGGACCCTCCTGTTTGAGCCGGTTCTTGTTTCTCTGAGTTCGCACTTCCTACGTTCCACAGATTCATTACTTTCTAGACGTCCCGAGTTTCATTTCCCTGACTTTTCTATACAGGTTGATCACGGTGGTGTTACCTGGGAGGGCAGGGTTGGGTGTTACAGGAAATGGTACCGGTTTTGGGCCGAGATTTGGGGTTACAGTACGACGTGTTCACTTGGACTCGCTGATCCTTATAACACGCCGCCTTCGTTTTCATCTCGCCTAAAAAGACGGAGAAGGAGAGCACTTTATCATTCAGACATCGTTACGCACTAATAAGCATCCGAAATACTGTATATTAATCATTGTTAAACACTAATTTATTAACATTATATTTGACTTATTTAGAACATTATAAAGGATACACAAGGGACACAAGAAACAGCTTCTTGTTAGTATTACTTTGGTTGTCTGTGATCGTTTCAAGCTCATATTCGAAGTACACTATTATGTAGGCACTAATCTTGCGCTAACTGCAGGGCACTGAGTAATTATAGGGTCAAGTAGGAGGGGACAAGATCCCACCCTTCTCATTTCCACTGACAGGATGGGAACTTAGGGAAGCGTGCAGGAAATGACCCTAATTAAGGCACATCTATGACACGGAGGTCTAAACAATACCTTTATAAAGTTTACAGAGAAACATTGGAAAGTGTTTGTGTTTGTGTGTACCTCCGGCACAAGTAGCAGAGCACTCGGAGCGAATCACAGCCCATGTGTATTTGTGTTTGGGCTTGGTTACCTTCTCCATCTTGGCTTTGGTTAGTGTGTATTCCCAACGCACGCCTGGGTTCGAACCCTGCAGCAGGATCTAGAAACAGGACATACAAAATATAAATGACATGTTTATTGGCTTGAAACCAGCTAGAGGACAGAAACGTGGGCCCTACCTCTACCACCAGAGTTTCACTGGTGGGCCCTGTGGAGGTCAGACCCTCAAGACCATTATAGGGTCGTTTGTAGTCAAAAACCGATCCCGCAATGGAGTAACGTCCAGGCCAGTCCACTTTCCAATGACCATTTAGATAGTATTTCCTGTGTGTATTCCTCAGGGCAAGAAAAGATCTGGAGGAGTTTGACTCCACCACACGAATGCTACGGGCACCTGCCGGGATAGTGACCACTCCATAGTACTCTAACACACAGAGACAAACACAACAGAAGCAAGGAAGTGTGATAATATACTTGTGAACTTAAATTAGAGGCA
Organism: Ictalurus furcatus; assembly: GCF_023375685.1. Classification (NCBI taxonomy): domain Eukaryota; kingdom Metazoa; phylum Chordata; class Actinopteri; order Siluriformes; family Ictaluridae; genus Ictalurus; species Ictalurus furcatus. Next base: position 2,123,378 of record NC_071255.1, on the reverse strand, counting down.
TATTAAGCTGGTTTGGAATAATCATGTTTGGTGTATTGGTGTAATGGTGTTTGGTGTATTGTCTTTACAATTGGTGTAATGGTGTTTGGTGTATTGGCTTCACAACTGGTGTAATGGTGTTTGGTGTACTGTCTTTACAATTGGCGTAATGGTGTTTGGTGTATTGGTGTTTGGTGTATTGTCTTTACAATTGGTGTAATGGTATTTGGTGTATTGGTGTTTGGTGAATTGTCTTCACAATTGGTGTAATGGTGTTTGGTGTATTGGCTTTACAATTGGTGTAATGGTGTTTGGTACATTGGCTTCACAACTGGTGTAATGGTGTTCGGTGAATTGTCTTTACAATTGGAGTAATGGTGTTTGGTGTATTGGTGTTTGGTGTATTGTCTTTACAATTGGTATAATGGTGTTTGGTGTATTGTCTTTACAATTGGTGTAATGGTGTTTGGTGTATTGTCTTTACAATTGGAGAAATGGTGTTTGGTGTATTGTCTTTACAATTGGTGTATTGGTGTTTGGTGTATTGTCTTTACAATTGGTGTAATGGTGTTTGGTGTATTGTCTTTACAATTGGAGTAATGGTGTTTGGTGTATTGGTGTTTGGTGTATTGTCTTTACAATTGGTGTAATGGTATTTGGTGTATTGGCTTCACAATTTCTGGAATGGTGTTTGGTGTATTGTCTTTACAATTGGTGTAATGGTGTTTGGTTCATTGGCTTCACAACTGGTGTAATGGTGTTTGGTGTATTGGTTTTACAATTGGAGTAATGGTGTTTGGTGTACTTGTTTTATAATTGGAGTAAAGTTGCTTGGTGTACTGGCTTTATAATTGGTGTAATGCTCTGTGGTGTATTGATGTTACACTTGGTGTAATGCTGTTTGGTGTATTGGCCTTACGATTGGAATAGTGTTGCTTGGTGTATCGGCCTTTGTAGAGTTTACAGGTAGAGTTTTTGCCATTGCAGACACCACACGTGTCCAGTACGGCTGTTGAGCCCAGCTCGTGGTCACAACCCACTTTCTGTAGGAGACAGTTTTACATTTTTAATCCAGACATAACAAAACAGACACAAACACCATAGTCGGCATATAGATGAAGATGAACAGCACACACTTTGCTATACTATATAGTATGTAAAAAAAAAAAATACATCACCCTTGTGAACTGTAGCGGTATGTAGCGGTGGTGTGATATTTTGTCATATTATTTAGTATAGTGTATTAGTATGCGATTTTGGACATAACCAAAACGAATGGCGCGAATCGCGAAAGCTTCAGTGATCATGATAAATGCTTAGCTAGCGAATAACACTGCTAAACAGAAGGTGTGTCGTTTTTCCATAGCCTAGCCTTTGGATGATGTCATCTCCTTACTGTCTTCGCATTAGACTATTCAGTAACACGATAGTTGACGGACACAAGCCACCATATATTTGCACAATATCTACATAATACGTTCATAATATGTACATAATACAACACGTTACCTCACACACGCCGTCGATGCACACATCATTGCTGTCCAGTGTACACCGTGTGCCATCACGGACTTTGTTGGAAAGCGCAAAGAAGAAGTCGTAGCCCTCGGCGATGCAGTAGAGCTTGCACACATCATGATCTGGGAAAAGAGAGCAAACACTCACTTAGCTCATACAGTTTTGCACGTTTGGTAGAAACACACACATACACACATTTTTATACATGTCTGTACTAGGAAACACTAGGGTGTGTTTGTGTGTATGCGAACAACACATACCTTTAAATTGCTGGTAAGGTTTCCATCTGTAGTAAAAGCTGCGAAAGGGCTTTGTGTTAAACTCGGCACACTGAGCCGATCTGAAGTCCACCGCACTCGCAGGACAGTCCACAGTGTTACACAGTTTATACACACGAGACACGCCCTCACACACACTCCCTCCATCCGCACGCCTGCAGAGAGAGACAGCAGGAGAGTGACGAACACAAAAAGGAGTCATGAGTATGAGACAAAGAGAGAGTGTTAGTGTTAAAAAGAAGGCCAGACTTATGTGTCAAGTGAGTGTTTGTGTGCGTGTGTGTATGTGTGTGTGTGAATACACACTCGTGGCGATTGCACTGTCTCTCTCGGTACATCACGCCACTCTCACACGTCCTGGAGCAGCTCGACCAATCGGACCACTCGGACCAGTGACCGTAACCAGGCTGAGGACCTTCATCACCCCGCTTCACACATGCTCCACGACGGCACCACTGAGAGAACACACACACACACACACACACACACACACACACACACATTCATGTGGATTAACTCTGAAATAAGCAAAATTTGTTGTACTTGTTTTGCTTTTACAGAATAATAAAAAAAAATAGATATGTATTTTTTGTATCTTTAGGCTACCTGTTAATATCCCATTAGATTTACGAGATTCCATGAACATGCACAACCTGCTAAGTTAGCACTTAGCAAGCGTAATTACAGTGTCATTTTAATCACCAGGAGCATTTTCTTAATCATTTACCAACACATCTGAGGTAAACGTTGATATTCCCGATTGTTTTGTCTTGTTTCCACGATTTCCAAGATGCTTTATCTTTACATTGTCCATATTATACGCAACTTAACGGCATTGTGCTAGCTAGCTTATCTGAGATCGCTCCAATACCCAAATCATCATTCAGGATAGCGCTAACATCTGTCGTGACTTAATGGCATGACTAGCTACGTGCTAGCTCGCTGAATATTAACTTGATTCTATTTTAATTTATTTTTTTAATAATTCACCAACCCATCTGAGGTAAATGTTGATATTCCGGATTGTTCCGTCTTGTTTCCATTGTTACTGTATCTTTGCATTGTCCATATAAGTTACTTAAAGGCTATGTGCTAGGTAGGCAAGTTGTTATCCTCAGCCCTTAGCTAGCTTATGCCTCGCAACAGTATCCATCCGTCTGTCCTACCTTCCATTCTTCCACCCACGAGTCAGTGCATTCAACCATTCTTGATGAGCCAACATGCTTTATCCCAAGCTCCAGCTTTTCGTATTGAAATTCACCTGGGTTTTCTAAAAATGGCTGACGTCCCAATCAGAAAACTAGCTGGACGTGAACTCTCTCGTGGTGTAAATGTGATGCTTACCATCTCGGGGCCACAGCTGGAGCCCTCGGCCGCCGGCATGAATTTGGTCTCGCATTTTCGGCCGGTGCGATGACACCACAGAGCCTTACAGATGTCCTGAGACACACACACACACAAATAAATAAAAATCAGTGTAAAAGCATGCAATTGAAAGATGCGATCTTCTTTATAACCGTAAACTTTACCATGTTATCACTCTTCCCTAATATATAAATCCAATACGGTGCGCTCTGATTGGCTGAGAGCAGCAGGGACAATAACATTAGAAGAGCATACAGTACATGAAGTCTTTTGCTGAATCGTTTAAAAAATTAAGTAGCCAGCTTATCTTGTTCTTCATACTTCAGCAAGTTGACCCAACTAAAGACCAACGAAGTCATAGGTTTTTAATTATCGGAATCCCAGCAGGACTCGTGCTACTCCTCTAGTCATTATGTGTTCGAGCCAATAACAATAACGGAATAAAAACAGATCTTGGTGGTGGCGTCTGACGTTTTTTTTTTTTTTTTTTTTTAAGCCGACGTACAGACTTTCTCATCGGCAGTGCGCCAGTGTAAATTTAGCTAGATTTTCAGAACGTATGTCTGCGAGGACGGAGAAAGCTGCACTTTTTGCACTTTCTTATACATCCCAAAGGGCTGTGTCTTATTTTAGCACTCTGTTGGGGACAAAGCCTCTGGGTTCAGTGGGTTTATGAAGATAGTGTCTGCAGTAGGGGGTCCTGAAAGTATGAGCTAAAGAAACAGTGTGTTTTCTTGCCTTTTTGAAGCTCAGTGTGCAGAGTTTGGCTTTTTCTCCAAACTGCCATTTGCACTGAGTGTCCGTGTCGTAGAGCTCGCCGGGAAGCTTCTCCGGATATTTGTATTCCTCCATCGCGTTCGGTTCGTCCGAAAGACATGTAGCTTGAGCGGTGCTGACGGAACACACACACAGACACACAGGGATAACGCCTTGTAATTACATTCATCCATCTGTCTATCCGTCTATCGATCCATACACATTCATCTATCTATTTAACTATCCATCTCTCAGGCCATGCTTCTATCCATCCTATCTGTTTATCCTATTTGTCCATCCATCCATGATTCCATTCATCCGTCCAATCTTTTCATTCATTTGTACAAAATTTGTACATACTTCCATCTAGCCTTTCATCCATTCTTCAACCTGTCCATCCATCCAGTCGTCCATATATCCATGAATCCAGCCATCGATACATCATCTGTCCATCTGTGTGTCCTTCCTTCTATCCATCCGTCCGTCTGTCCTACCTTCCATTCTTCCACCCATGAGTCAGTGCATTCAACCATTCCTTTGATTGTCAATCCATCCATCCATCTATCCTTTGTTCATCTGTGCATTCATCCATCTATTTCTATTTAGAAAATCTGTACATACTTCACTCCACTCTTTCATTCATTCTTCTGTCTTCCCATCCATCCTTCTATTTGTTCATCCATTCATTCATCCATGCACCCGTCGATAGATCATCTCTCCATCTGTGTATCCGTCCATCCTTCCATCTGTCCTACTTTCCATTTTTCCATTCAGCCATCATCTCTCCATCTGTGTATCCATCCATTTTACATTCTTCCATCTGTTCTATCTATCATCCATACATCCATTCCTCATACGTCTATCCGCACGTCCATCCGTCCAGCAATCCATCCACAACATTAAATGTAAATAAAAATGGATAAAAACTACAAAAAAATAGTAATTACTGGCAAACCGCCGTGGCGTAAGAGGAATGAAACACTTAAGGAACACGAGAAAGTAACTTATGAGTGCGCTAACTGCACCTCTGCTTCATCACACCACCCCGTCACTGATTATTTTCCTAACAGCGCGACGTTGCACGGTTCACAAGGTCGAAACCAGATATAACACATAAACAGTGTGGCAGATGAACACAGGACACACACACACACACACACACACACACACACACACACACCGACGTGACTGGCGCTAATGAAATCGCTCACTAAAATCAGTCCTGTCTGTGAGGAAGCTGATATTCCACACTACCCTGGTGTGTTAATTTTAAGCCCGAAAACTGAAACTGGTATTACATCATCATATCAGCACGGCGGCCATCTTGGCTCTGTTTCAGCACGACACCTCCGTAAATAGCGGCTTTAAAAAGATGACGCTACGTCTAGACGCCGGAGACAGCACGAGCGTTCTCGATTCGGACCAAGCTATCTCTTTAGATCTTATAGTATTACGACTGTAAGGTTTATTTTTAATTTCTTCCTAACTCCTGTTTATATGAGTGCTTAAGTATATATATTTAAAAACCAGATTTCAGCTATGTATTGTTATGTGTCCATCCATCCATCTTCTATACCGCTTACTCCTTTTCAGGGTCACGGGGAAACCTGGAGTCTATCCCAGGGAGCATCGGGCACAAGGCGGGGTACACCCTGGACAGTGTACCAATCCATCACAGGGCACAGACTCACACACCCATTCATACACTACGGACAATTTGGACATGCCAATCAGCCTACCATGCATGTCTTTGGACTGGGGGAGGAAACCCGGAGGTTTACCCCCGCAGCACGGGGAGAACATGCAAACTCCGCATACACAGGGTGGGAATCGATGGGAATCGAACCCCCGACCCTGGAGGTGTGAGGCGAACGTGCTAACCACTAAGCCACCGTGCGCCCTAGTGTTATGTGTATATAAGCAATGTGTATATAAAAGTATTCGTTATATACAGTTTCATGAGTGGGATGCCCCGGTCGTAACGCTGTAAGAGAATAGATACAAACATTTCGGAAGGTGAAGGTGTAGTAGGTACCTGAGAAAGCGCGTGAGATACTGACGGCTGCAGGACGACCAGGAGAAGAGTCCGTTATCTCCCGCTAATGTAGGGGACATGATGTTCCCTGTGGACTTCTTACACACGTTTCCTTCACCATCGTGGACCATTCCAAAACTGAGAGCACCAAAATACAACTGATTTCGAAAAGATTCATGAATGAATAAGCTAATCAATGAGGGAATTGTGCTTACTTGTGGCCTGACTCGTGAGCGATGGTGAAGGCAAGTCCGAGTCCCGTGTCCTCGTTAACGGTGCAGCTTCGGTATTTACTACACATCCCACTGATCGGCGCCAAACCTGGAGGGAGATCAGGATCGGGATCGTTAAAACAGCACCCCCCCATCCCCCACTCCTAGAAGTTTTATTCCTCTTAAAACCACTGCGGTTTACCAACAAACCCACATTTGACCGATTTAAAGAACGACATCTCATACTTCTGGAGCGTTTAGCACTGACACTGGAGACTCCTTCCATAAGTGTTAAAGAAAGGTCTCCTTAGAGTTTTGGCAACAAAAATTTGATATAAATTAGTGCAGATTACATATCAGATTACCAATATAAGTGTAGAAGTAAGACCTTCACTTCGATTAAAGAAAGAAAGAAAGAAAGAAAGAAAGAAAGAATCACAAAAAAGAAATGTTCTTTTTGAACTATTTGTCATTTAATTCGTTATTTTTTTTTAAAAAAATGAAGGATGGAAGCAGACAGAAGGAAGGAAAGAAAGAGAAAGAAATCACAAAAAAAGAAATTTGTTTGTTACTTTCCTTAACTGCTTTAATGAGTGAAATATTTGTCGTTTAGCTCATTTTTTTTTAATGAAGAAAAGAAGCAGAAAGAAAAAAGGGAAAGAAAGAAATCACAAAAAATGAATTTGTTTGTTCTTTCCTTAACTGTTTTAATGAACGAAAGTTGTCGATTAATTAATAATTTTTAAAAAAAATGAAGGAAAGAAGCAGAAAGAAAAAGGGAAGGAAGGAAAGACAGAAAGAACGAAAGAGAGAAAGAAAGAAATCACAAAAAAGAAATGTTTCTTTCTTCCTTAACTCTTTTAATGAATGAAATTTGTCGTTTAATTAATCATTTTTTTTTTAAAAATGAAGGAAAGAAGCAGAAAGAACACAAAGAAAAAAGAAAGAATGAAAGGAAAAAAGAACAAAAGGAGAAAAAGGAACCATTAAAAAGAAAGTATCGGTTAATTAATGCTTTGTTTCTTTCTTGTTTTTCTTTGTGTCCTTTTTTTCTTTTTGTTCTTACTTTCTTTCTTTCATTCATACACATCAAGATTGTGATGGGGAAGAAATGATTGTCTTTGATGTCTATGAGGGAAAATCTGAGTCAGTGACTTGATTACTATCTCTCTACGTCTCTATTCTTTGAATTCATCACATTTTTGTAACTTTCTCTGCTCGTCCTGTGTTTTTCGCTAGCAGCATTAAAGCGTGTGTTTTTCTCTTCCGTGTCCGAACACGCAATCTGCGTGATCTGTAAAAGCTCTAAACGAGGTGTAGATCACACGGTCAGCCATTCACACCGTTTTCCCGCTCTGTCAATCGGACATGGACGCCGAGAGACGTCTTGAGTGAAGAGAGCGAGAGGCTAAATGAAGCGCATCACTAGCCTTTAATCTTCTCTGCTCTGACCTGGCACAGGCGTGAGATCTTCACTCGCTCCCTCCTCTCATGCACTACAGGCTTTAAAGAGGTTTTAATCACAGCCCACGACCCCCAATCACCGCGTTCCCAGGTGTCTTTGAACCGCCGCCTGGTGGCTAAAGAGCACAGCTAACAGGCTAATACGGCTGAAGGGCTTACAGGTTCGAGGTTGGAGGAGCGGCGTTCTCACACTCAGGTAAAGCAGGTACAGGAAGAAACAAACAAAAGAATGAAAGAAGAAACCACAAAGAAGGAACTGAAGAATGGAAATAAGAGAGAAAGAAAACGAAACGAGTGAAAAAAGAAAAGAAAAACAATACAGAATCAAAGGAAAGGATTGAGAATAATGAAAGAAGGAGCATGAGGAAGTGAAAGAAGGAAACGTAAAGAATAACAGAAACAAATGAAGTAAGAGTACGAGGAAGAGTAAAAGGAAAAACGAAAGAAAGAAATGAAGAAAGAAAAAAAACCCCACAAAAGAATTGAAGGAATGTATGGAGAATAATAAAAGAAGAAACACAAGAAAGAAAGAATGTTATTATGAAAGAAAGAAAGAAAGAAAGAACAAATGGAAGCAAGGAAGAAACAAACAAAAGAAGAATGAAACAAGAAACCACAAACAAAGAACTACAGTAAAAAAGAAGAAAAAAAATAAAGAAGGAAATCCATAAATAAATAAATAAATAAATAAATAACTGAACGAATGTATGAAAAATAATAAAAGAAGAAATACAAGAAAGAAAAGAAAGAATGTTAGTAAGAAAGAAAGAACAAATGGAAGCAAGGAAGAAACAAATCAGGGGAATGAAAGATGAAAGAAGAAAGAAGAAAACCCAAAGAAAGAACTACAGAAAGAAATAAGGAAGAAATTAAGAAAAGGAAAGAAAAGAAAAAGGAAAGAATTAATACCGAAATTAATATCTTAATTTCTTAATCAAGTAAGAAAGCAAGAAAGAACACATCAAAGTAAGGAAGAAATAAACAAAAACAATAAAGATTCGAAGGAACGCAATGAAAGAAGGAATGCGGAAAGAGATAACTAAGGAAAGAAAGAGGAACGTGAATAACAGAAGGAAAGAAAGGAGGGAGTAAAAGCTCGTCTTTGTGTGTTGTACCCAGCGTGTCACACGGCTCGTTCTTCCAGGAGCAGATGTCCAACCCCGGTCAGCAGGATGGCATGATCATGGCGACGACCTTCACGACCCGCCAGAGCCGACTGCCCACTGACAGAAACTGCTCAGAGTGTGATCAGCGTGATGACTAATCACCAAACCATCCTGAGCCCAGGGGGAAAGAAGGAGAGAGAGAGATAGAGAGAGAGAGGGAATAAAAAGTTTAATAAAACGGCAAAAAATATATTTAAAAAAAACAACAACAACGCAGAAGTATCCTCACTTGCTCTCCGCTCAGCAGGATCAGACCCACAATCACTACATTAATATCTCCTCCTATCGTTCTGTCCTTAAACAGGGTGGAAACCTGCAGGAGAAGAAAGAAAGAATTAAATAAGAGGAGGGAATGAGATGACTGGAGGATTGGGAGAGAGATGGATAGATGGAACGATATGTAGACGTAAAGACAAAAGAAGGAGGGTGAAAGAAAGAAATGAAAGGAACAAATAGAGACAGTCAACTGGAAAACTTACAGTTGGATGGATGGATGGACAACAGATTTATTAGGATGGTATATGGTGGTAAAAGTCAGAAAAGAATTAATAGAAAAAATGAACAGAGAGATGATGGATGGATGGATGGATGAAGAGACATGAATGGAAACAATGAACATGGACAGAGACTGGCTGGGATGGTTGGATGGATGGATGGATTTGGGTGGCAGAATGATTAGACAGATGGATGGATAGATGGATACACCAGACAAACAGTTTCAGCAAGGTGTGGTTTGGTGAAGGTGTATGTGGTAATGAAAGAAAGGAACAAATGGAAGCACGGAACAGAGACATGGAAGGATTGGGGTGGAGGGATGGAGGGATGGATGGATGAATTTGATGGATTAATGTATAGATGGATGAATGAATTTATTGTTGGGTGAATGGATGAATTTGATGGATGGATGTGATGAATGGATAAAATGGATAGATGGCTGGATGGATGGGCAGATGGATGGATTATTGAATGAACAATGGATGGATATATGGTGAATGGATTAATTTGATGGATGGCTGAATGGATGGCTGGCTCGATGGACATGATGGATGAATGGATGGCTGGCTGATGGATGGATAGATGGATGAATGGATGATTGAATGAATGAATGGATGGACATGATGGGTGAATGGATGAATTTGAATGGACAGATGAATGGATGGTTGGCTGGATGGACAGATGGATGGTGATCAAAATGAACGAATGGATGGACATATGGGTGAATGGATGAATTTGATGGTTGGAATGAACGTGTGGACAGATGGAGAGACAGAATCACCATGTTGAGGACGGTGAGGACGAACGTGGTGACGTTCTCTCGCCCGTGAATTCTCCATCATCTTCTGATCCACGACCACCAGCGTCTCCACGTGCGTCTGGGATTTAGCGCTTAGCGTCGCCGCTCGCCTTCCTCTCGGCGCTGATTTATACTCGTCAGAGCAACGTAAACATCTTCGGCGGGAGGTCGCGGCATATCTGAGAGACGAGAAGAACCCGATCACAGAAGGATCAAATCTAACAATAAACAGTATCTAAAGCACCATTTATGCTTATCGCCATGGTTACGTTCTGACACGGTTACGTATTAAAAATAACGCACGCAATCCAGCCAATCAGAATCGAGCATTTCTTGTTGCCATTCAGAACAACGTAACACTAATGTCATAAATAAATGATGTCCTTACATACATTTCTTCCTCCTTCCGCAGTAGTGTTGTTTCTGGTGTGCTCCGGGTCCGTCGTCGCCGTGGAGGACCATGACGTCGGCGACGGCGTTTGGCTCCGCCCGAGTGTCCCGGTATGTGTGTGTGTATCCTGTAGAGGATGTGTGGATGGTGTTCGGGTGCTGCGGTTGTAGTTCTCGTTCTGTAACTGGTGCAGGAGGAGCGGCTTCAAGAAGTAATCGGCCTCCTGGGGTGCGGATCAGACCTGACTACACGCACACACACACACACACACACACACACACACACACACACGAGTTTATATATATTAAGTTTAAATGTATCATTATCATTACTACCGCAATCATTAAATTATGAAATAATTTCCAAGTGTTAGCATGACCCGTATGTGTGTGTGTGTGTGTGTGTGTGCGCGAGTGTGTACACACCCATCTTCAGATTACACAGACAGGCGTAAATAGCGGTTGTAAATACAGAACCGGACAGGGATCCACACCACACACACACACACACACTCACAAACATCCTGTCTCAGTGTCGCCCCACGTGCAGCCTCTGGAGCAAGCCACTAACTCCTCATGCTAATTCCTCACGCTAAGTTATCATCATACACTACTACGGTAATGCTAACTACGCTAAAGAAACCCCACCCCCCAAAATTCTTCTCAGGTTAATATACACCGTGTTGAGCAGCAGTTTGTTTACGGCGTTGTGATGCTAGCTGCGCTATTTCAGATCAGTGACGATGTTTCTGTTTTCACAGGATTACCTCAGCAGATATTAGCGAACTATGCTAACATAGAGGCATCCATGTTTTTCCACTACAAGTGAAAAAGACATCATTCCAGACTCCGACTTCCTGTTCCTGAGGTAAATCGAATGCAGCACAAAGGCCACGCCTCCTTGTCTAAAACACAGGCCAAGGCTCTTTAAATTGTCCGTAACGTGACCAAGGCTGGATTTTTCCGGAAGACGTGACAGAAATGTGGGAAACGAATACACGATGATATAGCGAGCGCACGTTCCAGTCTCCTCGTGGATGTCTTAGCTAACACAGTAGTATGCTAGCTAGGTAACTAGCCGAGAGTTAGCATAAAACTGATTCCTTTTACATGTTTCCACGACAGCGCTAATCTGTGCTAACGCTACTGAAGTCTGTACGTGCAAAGTGACGAGTGCTCGTGAAATAGAGGAAGAAGTTTGTGACGGAGACATGGAAAATGCATCTTAAACCGTGACCTTCTCGCGTCCAGTGACGACCAACATCACGACAAACTCTTCACGTCCTCGCTCAGGACCTGGAAAGGGAAAGTCCGGGGAAACTCAGTGTCTTTAGGGATTCACAGAGGATTCTCTGTCCTCCAGTAAACACTTGCTGACCCTGAATTTATGTGGTTTCAAGGAATTTGGTGAAAAAGTCATGAGAAATCCGACGGCACATTTTTGTCACTCTCTCAGCAGCCTTTCTTTCTTTCTCTCTCTCTCACACACACACACAGATGAGAGAGAGAGAGAGAGAGAGAGAGAGAGAGGGACAGCTGAAAAAAAACGACAAAATGATGACTAATCTACGGCCACCTGACTCACCATCCCGGCGCACGTGGATAGCGCCACTCTAGAGTTGACCTTTGACCTCACAGAGCCTTGATAGAAGCAGAAATCCTCTCCAGGGAAGGTCTCCAGCTTCTCGGTGCCGTTTCCGCTCAGAGTCTGGACGGTAAATCCCGGCGCAACGAGACCGCCGGACGGACGCAGCTCCATGTGGAAGTCCTGTCCGAGGCCGCGGAGCCGGAAGTGCGCCGTGGGGGCGGGCTCAATCCTGTGATCCTCCGGCGAGCGCTTCCTCCTGCGACAGTGATGAGCGACGGCGTGGGAGACGTAGCGGCCGTGACGGTCCACCTCATACGGAGCCACGATCTCGTACTCTGTAAAACAAGCACAAGAAGAAAAGATAGAGGGATGGACGTGATGTTAAAGATCTCATTTAACACGATTAAAGACAAATTATTACGTTGTGAAAAATGACGTGGTGAGAAAACGGCTTTTGGTTACGCAGCGATCGCGAGAAAACAAAGAGAGGGAAAAAAACCCAATAACACACGGCCGCTTAGGACTTCCGAACAAGTCGAGTGTTTATGTGGTGAGAGCCGTCACTTCAGAAGTGTGTTCAGAGGGAGCGCACTAAACCCTAAAAATATCAAGATGGTGGTCCAAGAATACAGCCGTCCCGCTGTCTGGGTGGGACAGACGTCCTTCCTGTCTCCCCTGTCAATCACAGAGACCCGGTGTCTTTCATCTCGCGTATACAGAGCAGTTACATGTTTCAGGTTTCACTACTATGTTGCCAAATCAGTCAGAGCATGAGTGACAGGAGGACGCCGCAGGACTGTTTACACGTGTGTCGTGTGTGTGTGTGTCGGCGGGGTGGGGGGGTGATTTCTGGGTGAAGGAAGAAGGGATGGCTGGATAAACAGATTCAGTGATGGTGACTACATAAAGAAAAAGGCAAAACAGGAAAGAAGGAAAGGAAGTAAGAAAGGGAGAAATGGTTGGAGATGAATGGATGGCTGGAGGTGTGGATGTTGATGAAAGAAAAGAGCAGAAGACCAAAGAAAGAAGTAAACAAGAGGAGAAAGAGGGTAGAAAAAAAATAAATGGGGATGAAAGAAAGGAACAAGGATAAATCTGAATAAACAGATTCAGTGAAAGTGAATATGTATGTGTTGAAGGAAAAGAGGAGAAAGAAAGAAAGGAAAGAAGATAGAAAGAGAAAACAGTGGGGAATGTATATGGAATGAAAGAACGGAAGAAAGAAAGAAAGAAAGAGAGAGAGAAAGATAGAGAGAGAAAGAAGAAAGAAAGAAAGAAAGAAAGAAAAAGAAAGAGAGAGAAAGAACAGAAGAAAGAAAGAGAGAAAGAAAGAAAGAAAGAAAGAAAAAGAAAGAGAGAGAAAGAAAGAAAAGAAGAAAGAAAGAGAGAAAGATAGAGAGAGAAAGAAGAAAGAAAGAAAGAAAGATAGAGAGAGAAAGAAGAAAGAAAGAAAGAAAGAGAGAGAAAGATAGAGAGAAAGAAAGAAAGAAAGAAAGAAAGAGAAAGAAAGAACAGAAGAAAGAAAGAAAGAAAGAAAAAGAAAGAGAGAGAAAGAAAGAACAGAAGAAAGAAAGAGAGAAAGAAAGAAAGAAAGAAAGAAAAAGAAAAGGATGGGAAATGTATATGGAAGGAAAGAAAGAAAAAAAGAAAGACAGATGAATTACAAAAGAGGAAAGAAAGAAAGGTGAAGGATTGAATGGGTTGCTGCATGAACAGATTCAGTGGAGAAAAGCGTGATTGGATGAGAGACAGCAGAGTGGGCGGGGTTATAAAAAGGAGCAATTACACAGACAGCAGTTTTCACACACTTGCCTGTGTATCTTTAGGATTAAAATCTGTCCACTAGGGGGCGGAGCCACGTAGTTCTCGCTCACAGAAGTGGTCATGTGATAAAGGAAGACTAGCTACAGGGCGGAGATTAGCTAAGGGGCGGAGATTAGCTAAGGGGCGGAGATTAGCTAGGACTAAATGACTAAATTGACAGAATTTCACCAGAATTGAATTTTAAAAAAATGCTACAACTTTACTTCTCACCTGTGTCTGAAGGTAACCGGAGAGATTCCAGCAGTGAGGGAGAGCTGGATTCGGCACTCTAAAGAAAATAGAAAATAAAAATAATACAAAATTACAGCTTAATTGTAATTTTAACCAATTATATCAGAAATAAACCAATCAGTGTTGTGCTGTTAAAGGAAGAAAGAGTGTAGAGAAGTGGTATTATTTTCCTGTGTGTTTTATTTCTCTTATACCACAGCACTAAGGCACTTTTTTGTTTATTAAGAATGACATCATACTTTTTTTTTTATCCATTTATAGTTGCATTGCACGTATGCGAACGATTAGCGGCTTACGTTAGAGCAGCTATAAACAGCTGTTGTAAACTCCTCTGTCCTGAAGACGTCAGAAAACTTCAACTTACAGCTTTACCTCTGACACTGGAGACTCCTTCCATAAACGTCTCCCTTACATCACGTAAACGACTTTACATTTCTGTGGTTTAAAACGTAACCTCAAACGGAGAGTTTTACCGCCGTTTTCGGCGAAACCGTACAGCTTTGTTTGGAAATAAAAAAAAACAAAACAACAAGCAAACTCGTATTTTTACGGAAAAGAATTTTTTAAAAAATGAAAAGAATTGTATCATCTAATTTGTATTTGTTTGAAACACAGTGTAATCAGTGTCAAACATTATTTGGTGTCATGATATCATTTTGATGGTGCGTATATGATACTTGGTCTAGAAATCCAGATTATGACGTCATTATGTGCAGCATTTAATCGTGCTGTAGTTACTGTATATTTTGAAGATCTATGTAGACATTGAGTGTGACTAATTAATTAAAAATGTAATTTAATAAAAAAAAATGTATCATTATTATTGCTCACCTCGAGACATGCCAAAATGAGAATAAACACACACAGCACGAGCCATACAGTCCAGGTCCTTCCTTTATGAGCCATTTCCTCTAAGGATTAAAACTAAAACTCCAGAGATCCGCACAGGGAGCTGGCGCGCGCGCGCGCGCGAACCACCGGACCACCGGATCTTCTCCCGTCTTAGAAGTCGGGCACTGCAGGATATTTCTGCTTGTGCATCATCACCGGCTCAGATTTATTCCATTGCACGTGCATCAAAGCGTGCAAAAAAAAAAAAAAAAAAAAATCCACTTGGATGCGTTTTGGTGTAAAGCTGGAGACGCATTCAGGAGCGCGAGACTGCTTCAGAGTTTCCCCGGTAAATGGAATGATCCCATTCTCTCTCTCTCTCTCTCTCTCTCTCTCTGTCTCTGTCTGTGTGTGTGCACACCCACAATAAACTCATGAACGCATCCTAAATTAGAATAACATTTCCCCAATCACAAAATGCGCAACATCAGCGGTTTAGGCAGTGTGTGTGTGTGTTGGGGGGGGTGGGGGTGTAATTAAATCTGGAACAGCATGGCCCAATTGATGTTAGGCTCTAGCCCTAACAGAAAATTCGCACGAATTAAACTTCACATCTGCAACAGATGTTTTTATTATTATTCCACATGTGGTTTTCTCACACGATTCATTTTGTTTGTGCACGTGGCACTTTCAAAAGAGGAAGATATAAATCGTGTAAAAATCACGTGTGTCATATGCAAAGAATCACATGTGAAACTAAATGAGTCACGTGTGAAACAGAATGACGTTAATGTAAACGAATCACGTTCGAAAGAAACATATGTAAAATAAATAATAAATGAATAAAAAATAAAAAAGTGAATCATGTGTATCATCTGCATGCGAATCATCCCATAAAAGTAAGTGAATCATGTGTAAAGAATCATATATGGAAAGAAATGAATCGCGTGTAAAGAGTCACGTGTAAAAATAGATTGTTTGTATATATATATATATAAAAAAAAATCACGTGAAATTAAGTGAATCAGACTGAACGTAAATGAACCCTGTGACAAAAATCACGCCAAAAATAAATAAATAAATAAATAAAAATTCACTTGTAAATTAGAGAAGTATATGGTGGTGGTGGTGGTTGTGTGGGGGGGGGGGGGGGGGGTGGGGTGGGGTGGGGTGTTATATCACATGAAATAATCACGTGTCAAAAAATCATGAGAAAGAATCTTGTGAAAATAAATGAATCGTGTGTAAGGAATTACATTTGAAAACATATGAATGTGGGGAATAAATAAGGTGAATATTAATGAATCATGTGTCAAATAATCACATGGAGATAAATGAAGCATGTGTAAGGAATCATATCTGAAAACAAATGAATGTGGGGAAATAAATAAGGTGAAAATAAACGAATCATGTGAAAATATATGAATCATGTGTAAACGAATCACATGAAAACAGAATTATGGTAAAGAATCATATTTGAAAAGAAATGAATGTGGGGAATAAATAAGGTGAAAATAAACAAATCATATGTAAAAGAATCATATGAAAATAAATGAATCATGTGTGAAAGAATCACATAAAATAAATGAATAATGTGTGAAAGAATCACATGAAAATATATGAATCAAGTGTAAACAAATCACATGAAAATAAAAGAATCATGGTAAAGAATCATATTTGAAAAGAAATTAATTTGGGGAATAAATAAGGTGAAAGCGAATGAATCATGTGTCAAATAATCACGTGAAGATAAATGAATCATGTGCAAAGAATCATATTTGAAAACAAATGATTGTGGGGAACTGGCACCCTGTCCAGGGTGTACCCTGCCTTGTACCAGATGCTCCCTGGGATAGGCTCCAGGTTCCCCGTGACCCTGAAAAGGAGTAAGCGGTAGAAGATGGATGGATGGATGATTGTGGGGAACAAATAAGGTGAAAAGGAATGAATCATGCGTCAGATAATCACGTGAAGATAACTGAATCGTGTGTAAAAGAATAACGTGAAAATAAACAAATCATGTCTAAAAGAATCACACGTGAAGAAAAACGAATCATGTGTAAAATAAACGAGTCATGTGAATATTAATAACAGTTCTCATGACTTTTCTGTAAAACAGGCACACTAGTCATGTTGCTGTGCCATTCTGAAATATGTTAGACTGGTAATTCTCAATCCTGATCCTGGAGTAATTTCTTCCCTGCACATTTTCCAGTTTTCCCTTCTCCCAACACACCTGATTCAACTAACCAGCTAATGAACCCATCTGAGTGTTACTGGTTCGTGTGTGTGTGTGTGTGTGTGTGTGTGTGTGTGTGTTAGAGGAGAGAAAACAGAAGACACCAAACATGGCTTGAGGTAAGAGAAACATTTCATATTTATATCCAATATTTCTATCAGAGTTTCAGTTCAGGTCTATTACACACTGCTAGAGACACTTGATTTGTGGCCACACTTGATATGTCACTCAGAATATTAGGCTCTAATATAAATATTTATGATCCCATTCGCTGTATATTCCTGCTACAAGTAGCCGTGACTAATCCCCAGCTGTCTCACTGAGAGTGTAGGATTTATCCTTCAGCATTACACTGGGGTTTAAATATTAGCCATGCTGAGGATAAAGAAGCTTTTTTTTTTGGTGGGGGGGGGGATTTAATGTAAACATTAAACTCTGGCTCTGTTCCCAGGGCTACTGTTTCAGAGAATTTACAGTCACTCGAATAAAGCACAGTATTTAAAACAAATGAAACAACGATCGTTGATATTACAATAGTCGGAGTTAACATCTACAAGCCCGCTTGTTAGTCCACTTACAGGTGACGGTTCACGTTAAATCATTACATTTATATCATTACACCAATTTACAGAATTTCTGAGCTTTAAAACTAATGTACACTCACAGTGCATTATGGGTAATGAGTGAGGAACACCAGAAGCAATTAAAATGTATTTAAAAAAAAAAAAAAGTCTTTAATGTACATTACCATTATTTGCTCAAAGAAAAGTAAATAAATCCATACAAATATTATAAAGAATTTTAAATAATTTTTTTTTTTTTAAAGAAGGTCTTATTACTTTTTCATTTTTTAAAAACAATTAGCTCATTATTACTGGACTACAGAATTACTACTCCATTAATAAAAATTGAAAACAACAAAAAAAAAAGGGTAAATAAATAAAAAATAAATAAAATGCATGCCATTTCATTTAAAGTATTTTTCTAGACTAGTACATTTCTAAAATGCTCTAGAAAATTAAAATAATAAAATAATTGATTATTTGCCTTATGTTTTTTCAATTCGTATTCAATTTTTGCTACTACTACTGCAAGTGCAGAAAAATGATGTTTTTAAAAAATGGCATGCTTTTTTTTATTTCCTGTTATTACAAAATGATAATAATGACCAAAATATCGTTTTCTAAAGTATATTTTAGAAATAGAATTCAAATAATTAGCGGGCCAAGCACCGAAAGTGCATAAACACCCTATTGTTATTCTACCGTTTCTTCTTTCTCTTCTTCTGGCTAGGGTGTCTATGGCAGCCTGGTAAAAAGTTGTGAAATTTGGCACACTGATTGGGGAGAGTCTAAGGAACATTCTGACTAAATTTGGGTCAAGTGCTGCCAACGCTCTAGCGCCACCATCAGGTCAAATTTCGGCCTAATTTGGAAGCATGTTTATGGTCATAACTTTTGAACTGTGACGTCAATTTACGCCATCTTGGACTTTCTTAAAAACTATTGGGTTTTTTTTTTTTTTTTTTTTGCGAATCCTCCTACATATTATGTCCAATCAACACCAAATTTGGTACACATCATCTTCAGCCCAACCCAGACAAAAATTATTAAAAGAATGTCGATATTCCAAACAATAACATGCCGAAAACGATTCCAACTAAGTGCCGTTTTTGCTCCTCCTCTTCCGAATTTTGTCCAATATTCACCAAATTTGGCTCACATCATCTTGAGAACTATTTAAACAAAAATTATCAAAAGAACTCTGATGTTCAAAACTGTTATCCCATAACGGACTGGCAAATGCATGAAACTACAAATCATCCAGTAAATTGATTTTGATTTCGTTACCGAAATAGAAGTTGATAAAGTTAATAAAGTGTATTGAGATTTCTGCACCTGTCATCCTTCATTAATACAAAAAAGAGTCTGTTTTCAGTTCTCACAGACTACACACACTGTTTGCTGAGCGGAACAAAAGATAAGTGTGCGTGCGTGTGTGTGTGTGTGTGTTTATGTGTGTGCGCTGTCCGGGTGAATGGAGGGGGAATTTTTTTCCCCTCCACATTTGGGACACGTCCAGTTTCCCCCAATGCTAGATTTACCATCGACAAACTTCATTTAGTCAGAGTGGCGTCTGAGTGCATTCGAGCTGCTTCTCTATGAGGCGTATTTTTTACTCGGTAGACAATAAAGAATCTTTTTCTGCTGCCAAAATACAGCCGCACGGACTTTTCCAGTTTCCATAAAATAGACGTATGTGTACGTCTGTTACTGTATAAAACTTTGTACGTAATAAATGTGAAGTTCTGCCTGAGAATGGAAGATGTAACAATAAATGAACAAAGACGTTTTGAGGGCATGTAGCTGCAAAACGTGCCGTATCAGCATTTAGGGGAAAAAAAACCTTAAAAAAATAACAAAAAAAAATCTGAAATATAGAATTGTTTACACCATAGAAAACACACAAAGCTACACAAAGCTATGTGTAAATACAAAATACCTGTATTTAGATTAACGCATAAGAACGGGTTTATACGTTTGAAATGTTACGCAATTTTTTAAATTTTTTTTAATTTTTTTTTTTAGAGTTCTATGAATTGAATATTTGAATGGCTAGCTGTAATATTATAATTTTATCACACCCTTAGTCAGAAGGCAGTCCCGCGAGGATTTTGCGATCGCAGAAATGAACGCAAAATCAAGGAAACGCCGCAGTATTCGGAAGAGTGTGCAATTTTTTTCAAAATGAACGCAGATTCTCTTCAGATTTGCGTCACGTGACGTCATCGCGGCGCGGGTTTGGCCGAAGCCCTCTTTGATTCACGTGCGACGAACGTGAGTACAGCTAAAAGGTCTCGTTTACCAACAAACATCACTGTGAAAGAGCGTTCAAAACAATTTCGTGTGATCGCGATTTCGGCCAATTTGAGTAGTTTTCCGCAAAAAAAGCACAAAATCAAGCGTTTTTTCACAACAATCACAAAAACACCCCTCCCCGAAATCCTGTATGGACTGAGAAGGTGTTGACTAATTTTCGGACAGTGCGAGCTCGTTCTCGTACATTATTAACTCGGATTAATATCGATGGTGAATTTGTTGAAAAAAATCGCAGTGGTATAAGAAGAATAAAACACTTTGGTGACATGCCGTTATTGAAAATCATACCTTCAGCTAAATACTTAAAAACCGTTGCTAGACATTTCTACTGAAATTCTAGTCGGTTCAATGTCCAATGACCACTTTTGTTTCACGAATCTCTTTCCATCACGTCTCGTCTTTTTCCGTACGCCATCTTCTACGGGTTTTCCGATTCCGCAAATTCGTCCTCCACGTCAAACTATAGACAGGAACCAAGCTACACGCTCTCTTGCCATGCTCACATTCCTAAACCAGCACCTTTAAACTTATCCGCTAACCCGTGAAGGAGAAACGTCTCCAATTATCCTCCTTCACATCTGTGTGAGCATCAGGGCAGAAAGAACACGCTCCTGGAGAGGCGGATAAAAAGAGCGAGCGTGGCGGGTTCGGTCTTATGATTCTCCGCAGGAGGAACAGGTCGGCACCTCGGTGTTTGGTACACAGCTCGGCTTTTTTTTTACGGATTAAAGGTTCAGCACGTCGATCGGCACTCGAAGGGTCTGTTTTCTTCCAGATGAAAGACGCCATCGTGGCTACATCCCAAATCGCAGACTACTTCCCTAGATAGTTTAGTGCCTGTTGAGAATATTGGCTCCAGATGAAGAATGTTGGTGTTTAATCAGGACTACATTGCACAAAATGTATGAGTGTAGTGTCAAGTTCTCATTTATTTATTTATTTATTTATTCATTCATTTATTTATTTATTTATTATAAATGCTGGTGTATAAAGTTGAGCATCAGTATTTGATGGAGAATATTAGCGTTTGATGGTTAATAAAGATTGGCGTTTAGTAAAAAAAGGAGAGGTTGGTGTTTTGGTGGATGTTTGTGGTATTAGATGGAAAATATTGGTGGCTGAAACTGAATATTGGTCTGATTTTAAAAAAACAAATGTAGGAGTTTGGGGAATTTTGTTAATTAAACATGTCAGCAACTGACACCGTTTGTTTCAAAATGTTGGTGATTTGGCCTTTGAAATGCTAGTGTTTGGTGGAAAATGTTGGTTGGTGTTTGGTGGAAAATGTTGGTCAGGGTTAGTGTTTGGTGGAAAATGTTGGTTGGTGTTTGGTGGAAAATGTTGGTTGGTGTTTGGTGGAAAATGTTGGTCAGGGTTAGTGTTTGGTGGAAAATGTTGGTTAGTGTTTGTTGGAAAATGTTGGTTAGTGTTTGGTGGAAAATGTTGGTCAGGGTTAGTGTTTGGTGGAAAATGTTGGTTAGTGTTTGGTGGAAAATGTTGGTTAGTGTTTGGTGGAAAATGTTGGTTAGTGTTTGGTGGAAAATGTTGGTCAGGGTTAGTGTTTGGTGGAAAATGTTGGTCAGGGTTAGTGTTTGGTGGAAAATGTTGGTTAGTGTTTGGTGGAAAATGTTGGTCAGGGTTAGTGTTTGGTGGAAAATGTTGGTTAGTGTTTGGTGGAAAATGTTGGTCAGGGTTAGTGTTTGGTGGAAAATGTTGGTTAGTGTTTGGTGGAAAATATTGGTTAGTGTTTGGTGGAAAATGTTGGTCAGGGTTAGTGTTTGGTGGAAAATGTTGGTTAGTGTTTGTTGGAAAATGTTGGTTAGTGTTTGGTGGAAAATGTTGGTTAGTGTTTGGTGGAAAATGTTGGTCAGGGTTAGTGTTTGGTGGAAAATGTTGGTTAGTGTTTGGTGGAAAATGTTGGTTGGTGTTTGGTGGAAAATGTTGGTCAGGGTTAGTGTTTGGTGGAAAATGTTGGTTAGTGTTTGGTGGAAAATGTTGGTTAGTGTTTGGTGGAAAATGTTGGTCAGGGTTAGTGTTTGGTGGAAAATGTTGGTTAGTGTTTGGTGGAAAATGTTGGTCAGGGTTAGTGTTTGGTGGAAAATGTTGGTTAGTGTTTGGTGGAAAATGTTGGTTGGTGTTTGGTGGAAAATGTTGGTTGGTGTTTGGTGGAAAATGTTGGTTAGTGTTTGGTGGAAAATGTTGGTCAGGGTTAGTGGTTGGTGGAAAATGTTGGTTAGTGTTTGGTGGAAAATATTGGTCAGGGTTAGTGTTTGGTGGAAAATGTTGGTCAGGGTTAGTGTTTGGTGGAAAATGTTGGTTAGTGTTTGGTGGAAAATGTTGGTCAGGGTTAGTGTTTGGTGGTGACTGTTGGAGTGTTTTGTTTGTCAGAAAGTGTGATGTTTGGTAGTGGATGTTGCGGTGTTGGAGCATGTGCGTGTTTTTTTTGGTAAATGTTGCAGTTTAAGAATGGTCACCATGAAAAATGATGGCTTTCGATGAAGCATGTTGGTGTCTGATGAAAAATGTCAGCGTTTATAAGAGTAATTTGGTGTGCTTGATGCTTAACGTTGGGGTTTGATAGAGCAGTTTTGTGTTTGATGGTGAACGCTAGTATTTGTTGTATGTTGATGCTGGCGTTTATTAAGGAATGTTAGTGTTTTATTGACAATTGTGGTATTTGTTGGTGCATATTGCGTGTTGTTGGTGTTTAATGAAAAATATTAGTTAGGTGAAGTTCTTTTAGGCATGCATATTGTTGGTTTTCACCAATTCAGAATGTCTGTGTTGGGCGAATACCAGTGTTTATTTGAATATGCTGGTGTGATGGAGTTCTGGTGTTTGATATACAAAGGATGTGTTGTTTAAAAATTCATATGAAGCATTTTTAGCGTTCGATATACTGGTGTCTGTCATAATCAGTGGTGTTTGGTGGACTGGTGCTTTTGGGAAAATGATGTTTGTTAGTGGTTATGTGGAAAATGAGTGTTGGTGTTTTCTGGAAAATGTTGATGTTTGAGGGTGCT
The DNA here is from genome assembly GCF_023375685.1 of Ictalurus furcatus. Lineage (NCBI taxonomy): Eukaryota > Metazoa > Chordata > Actinopteri > Siluriformes > Ictaluridae > Ictalurus > Ictalurus furcatus. The sequence continues at coordinate 2,100,306 of NC_071255.1, read as the reverse complement.
TGGTATTTGGTGGGTTTGGTAAACGTAGGTGTTTATTGGTGTTCGGGGTACAATACTGGTGTTCTAGATTGTTCCTGGTATAAAATGTTGAATAACATCAATAATGGTGGTGTTACATGATGATGGTGTTTGTTGAGAAATGTTTGATGAATGCTAGTGTTAGTCCATGGTGGTATTTCTTTGTATTATGTACTATACTCCATGTTTTATAACAGCGTTTAGGACGAGGCATAAAACCCCAAGCGCTTCCAGTAAGACAAACATGGCAGCTCAGTTTCGGCCAGAGGACAAAGTTAAGTCTTTATGGGTGTGTTCCTTTCAGGCTGGGTAAATGAGTACAACTTACAAAAAACACGACAACACCTAAAAGTAAGTTACTGGGTGAGAGTCTGGAAGAGAAGAAGCGGTTAAAATCTGGCCACATTCCTCTGATCCATTACAAATAATTTACCCAAGTGCCAGTCTGTATGCCAGAGAGAGAGCGAGCGAGAGAGAGAGAGAGAGAGAACAAAAGAGAGAAACAGAGCCAGAGAGGGCTGAACGAGAGAATCCCACAGCCAGAGTATGTTCTCTCACTTCTCTGACCACTCAAGTGCCCTTTGAAAGAGGACATGGGAAGTGGTGAATGGTTGCGTGAGATCAACAATGCCAAATCTCAAGAGTTCCCTGATGATCTCCGGCAGCCGGGGACTGAGATACTGGCCGGAGTGGTTAATTTGGTACGTCTGTTTCATTTTGCAATGTTGCTGCTTTGAGAAATTGCACAACCCCAACGGGCAAATCCAAGTCGGTATGGAAGACGACGGTGATCATCAGATTTAAGTGTCCGAGACAGATTTAATATCCACTCCTTGGGGTCAATTCCAATGATTTAACTCTAAAGGAACCAGATGCCAGACCAAATCTTACATCTTACCGAATAGGGCCTTAAAGTACAATTTCAGAAACAAGGTAGTTTTTTTTTTTTGTTTCCCAAGGCTAAATATACCATGAACACAAATGGTATACCGTTGAGGGTACCATACCAGACAAGTGTTGGTACCAGTGGATTGTAGTGACGCCGCCTCACAGCTCCAGGGTCCCCGGTTCGATCCTGAGCTCTGGTTACTCTCTGTGTAGAGTTTTACATGTTATCCCTGTCTTTGCATAGGTTTCTTAGGGTTCTCCGGTTTGCTCCCACCTTCTGAGTGGACTGACTAGTTTAAATTTGTTAAACAGTATATGAATGAATGTGTGTACAAGGTACCCTGAGATGCACTGGCATCCCATCCGTGATGTCCTGCTTGCTTTACATCCAGTGTTTCCAGAATATTCTCTGGATCTACCATGACTCTGACCAGGATAGAGCTCTTATTTTAGATAAAAGACAGGACGGTGAGCGAACAACAACAGGAACTAACTTGTTTCACAGATGTTCCACAACATTTAAATGTAACTATAAATGGATAAAAAAAAAAAGTATGACATGCCATTCTTTAATAATTAAAAAAAAAAGTAATTGTTGTACTGTGGTATAAGTATAAGAGGAATAAGACACGACATTCTGTTATTGGAAAACAATCAACTTCAGGGTGATGAGAGTAACCTTGCTTCATCACATTCCTTACTTGTATCTTGGATCTTCTCTATTTTGTTAAGACACATTCACACTTAAGTAAAATTAACCGCTTAAGTTGTTAATTTACCCACGAACAACCACAACACAGCTCTGAAGTGTTTACAGAAGAGATTTATCCACTGGTTTAGCTTTTGTATAGAGTTCAGTGGTTCTTGCTTTTCCTGAGCTCAAATGCTGACCAGTGACAGCCTGAGCCGGATCTTTATTATTACTCTACTAAGGAAAGTGAAGCGAAGTTCAATTCCCACCACTCCAGATTAGCCTCAGAAGTATTTCAGGGGCAGTATTTATCCTCTCGGAGCAGGAAATCAGTCATCACGCCCAGTTTTCCCGGGATAGGCTCTGGCTCCGTAGGGACTAGGCTAAAACTCTACCTAGGCATGTTCAGAGTCAGTCCAAAACAGAGTTACGCATATTCAGAGTTGGGTTATGCACACGCAAGTCAAATTGCTGGCCTTCCCATTTGATAGTCCTCCTGTAAACAAAACATGCCTACAGTTTGAAGGATAAGCTGACCGAGCACTACTACGGTTACGATAAACTGTCAACCTTAATGTTCCTCTTTTGAGCCAATATCGTGTGTAATTTTTTAATAGTCTGTAGTTAATTCTGAGGTATGAACACTGAATTAAATCACTCGCGTTACTCTGAATATGGCCCTTACTTAAGTATTTTAAAACTAAGAAATTTCAGTATTTGCTTCTGTTTCTACTTTTATAACTGTTTATATATCACTTACAATAGCTTTACCCACTATTTTGTGAAGCCAAATGTGTCAGATCACATTGCCTTTTGGAGAACTCGTGATGCTCGAATGATAGAACAGCCCTTAAGATGGCTGAGTGGATTCCCACAAGGCCAGGGCAACTTGGCAAGACCGTACTGAAAAATCTTTCCCTCTGTCCTGGGCGGCACATCATCCCACAGTCCAAATGAAAGGTCTGAGTTGTTCTCTGGGACGTCACTGTGACACGCTACTGGTTGGCATCGATGCCTTCAGGGAGAGAACGTCCTAATAGGAACACGAGGCCTTTCAGTAGCATGAGGCAAAAGGAAAAAGAGCAGCAACAATTCACACCAAGTCTGTCTCCAGTGGAAATTCTGAAGAGGAGATTCTGAGGTGGCGTCATCCCAGGGACGCCGGGCAAGCAGAGCAGAGAATTCCTTTGAGCAGGATATTATAGAGAAATTTACAGAAAGCATTCGATATCTGCCAATCGCAGCCTTTTTAAGCCCCTCCTCCTTTTACGAGAACGTTGTGCTCTGCCCTCTCATAACCGTTGTCAATTGTATTATTTATGTTAGTGCGTTTTCAAAACAAATTCAGCTTTCAAATTCATGCAAATGAGTCCCTGCCCTTGCATGGTGCTGTTTAGCCAATCAGGCGAAGAGGTAAGGGGTAATGCATTTCCAAGTACACCATAGTGTCCTGGTGTATCGTTCAAAATAAACAACACTGTTCATATCAACTAAACCATGCCGGGTCATTTGGTAACGCTAGCCAATGAGCTAGCCAAGTGGATGTCATGATGGTGATACGCAAGGAATAAAATACTCGGTTATGGGGAAAACGGTCAACTAAAGGGTTGTGTGATGAAGCGGAATCACCGTCACCACTTCGAAGTTGATTAACAGCGTGTCCTGAAGTGGTTTAGTTCCTCATAGATCACAGCAGTTTTCAATTCGTCAGTGAACGAAACATCGACCTTACTAAGCCAAACAGGCTAACGTGTAACTGTCACAACTGATCTTGCTTAGTTACCATGACAACCGGTTATTGCCTGTAGCTACAGTCCTGTCCATTGTGCACCATTTTGTTGCATCTCTTTTTAGTATACGAGTCTTAATATACGAGACAGAAGGTGTGTGTGTGTGGGTGAGGGAGAGAGACAACTGCAGTCTCCTGGTTTAATCCCACAATGCATTTCTCCGCATCCGGCCTGCAGCAGCAGCTGCAGCGACTCCTGTTGCATCTCGACGACGAGACGAGACGAGACTCGGAGACGGACGTAGAGACGCATGTCTTCACACTCTACACTCACAGGCTATAATATCTCGGGGCATGTGTGGACATGACTCACGAGTTCCCCTTGTACTGGGAGCGCTGGGAAATCCCTGATTTTTACTGGAATCACAAAGAGTGGGCTGTCACGGAAGGGAACGATCAGCCAAGCTGAGCGATTGATAACGTGAAACAGGAAGGACGTGAGACAGTAACCGTGAGGAAAGACCGTTCCGTGATGACTGTGTGTTTTTTTTTTTTGTGTGTTTTTTTTTCCTTTCGGAGCTGGGAGGGAAAAGAATTCGAGATGGGGGGAAAATCCCAGACATTTGTTGTGTTAGAAGCACTCACGGGGTCACGGGAATGAGAAAATCCTCCGATGGACGTTTTTCAGCAGCTGATTTTTCTTTTCTTTTTTTTTTTAAAGTAAGGTTTGTCTTGTTTGTGTCACAGCCATGAAGCATTTTAAAACCCCTCGCTATCAGAACTGATGGATTGTTAAAGACACAACTGAGAATCATAAGATTTAAGTAATCTAAATGAGTCTGAAAAGTACATTTTTGTCAGAAAGCCTTAATATACTGACTTTGATATATTAACATGGATACCTTAACAATGGTTAGAATGGCATGTAATAAATACACACACACATACAGGATTGATTTTGCTTGTGAGGACCTCACACACACACATGCATTTGTCTGTCCTTATGAGGACCTTCCACAGACTTAATTATTAATGCAGCTAATAAATGCTATGCTACACCTCAACCCATGGGCGTAAACATTCATTCCTTGGGGGGTCGTGTCCCCCACAATGTTGAGGAAATACCAATCTGTAACCCCAATATACAGTACAAAATACTTTCTATATGTCCCCCTTTAATGAACCCCGCCAATGGATCTGTCTTTTCTTCATCTATTCTATTTATTTATGCCTATTCCTTTTTAATATATTTCCGTTTGTTAAGGAAAATAGGTGTGCCCCCCCCCCCCAATTGTACACTTGGTTGCGCCCAAACTCAACGCAGGTTGGTTGATATATTTGTGCAGCTCAGTCTGTAAGAAATGGAGACAGCAGCCAAGTGTAGAAAAGTGCAGCAGAGGATACGAGCTTTTTTCAGACAGTCAGTAACTAGATCCCTAAATAGTAGGTGACCTTAGCTTAGTATAGAAGGCATCATACCATGGCTTGGTTTGTTCTTAAGAACGTCAATTAACTGTTGATATTTACACACCCAGGAAGTAGGCTAGGCTAACGTCAGTTCCAGTTTTTGACCATTAACGTTACACTCACGTGCATATCTTCCTGCCGAGTTCACTGTGAACCCTCACGTTGTGACAGACTGTTATAAATGTGAGTGAAAGTGAGGAAAGTTGCACAGCATTTCCTTCCTTTACACTACATTTGGGCTCAGGACAACTAAGTGATTTTACAGATATAAGGCTCAGCATAATGCTGAGATGTGCTAGACTGGCAACGAGAGAGATGGAACTAACGTCTGAGTTGTTGCCATATTGTAGTTCTCCATTCAGAACTAGTGATGGCGGTTTGTCTTTAGAATTAAGAAAAGAATACTCCAGGACCCTTTACATAGCTGACACTTCACAGTTACCACTATCTATTGTTCTACACTTATTACATAGCAAGCTAAACAGCATGATGACATTAACATAATAAATGACACCAGTTACACAAACAGAATATTCAGTTTATCAAATTAAAATGATCATCTAAGTCAGTCATTGCTCTTCTGGGAAAATAATGGTACCTGGTCACGATGCAGGCAGCACAGCATTGCTTGGAAGCATCCGGGGGGAAATTGTATTCACAACATGTATAGTGTTGAATTTAGTTTCATAGGTAGCCGTCCTTTCTGAGTCTGTTTAAACGTCGTGATTGCGTGTTTAAATGTTAGCGTGTGTGGTTTGCCTGCACACATCTTATCTCTCCTCTACTTGGTGTGGTGGATTTCATGGTAGGTTATGGAGCAGAGAATACATCTGCCCACAGGACGTCCACAGCACCCTACAATTTCCCCATGCGGTGGGAGCTTCTATCACTCAGAAATCACCTGAATTCAAACGGTAACTGTAATCCTAAAACTACGTTCTAAATATGAGAATTTTCAGTATCAAACTTTGGATGTTGTTCGGGGGGCTTGGACCCCCCCAATGTCCATACCATGGTTACGCCCTTGTCTAAACCCCAACCGTAACCTCAATAACGAAGTTAAAAGAAGTTTTTCCTGCAGTTTTTCCTCATGGGGACCAAACAAATGTCCCCACAAAGTCAAAACTGTCAGATATTTCTATCCTCAAGGATATAAAAGCATTCTCGCGGCCAATATGACATTATATGAGGGTTTGTGTAGTAAAGGAGTGTGTGTGTATGTGTGTATTAAGAAACGCTTTACTGCCCTCTGTTGGTGAAGAATGAGATTTACAGACACACACACACACACACACACACACACACAAAAAACCCCATGATATAATTCATACTTCTTAATGTTTCTCATCATACTGTGCATAATTCCTGACTTAAAACTGTTTATTTAAAATGATTTATTACTTATTTCCCGTCTTTTGATGACACCACGAAAATCATTTTAAACCAACAACATCGGGTTAATTGGTGATGTTTCACCTTCTTCCCCACGCAGCGTCACCGAACAGATGTAAAGCCTTTTTTTTTTACACGTCCTATACTGCGTTTAAATCGAATTCTTCCTTAACTTCTTACTCCGTTCACTGTTTGAACGCCTGAAAGCCTTTTCTGACGGACGCGAGCTTAGCCGTCCCGCTAATTTCCCCGCTGCACTAAAAACGAACGGAACCCTGCGCTCGTTTGTTTATTTAGCGTCCGTGCCAAATATTCCTTTTAAAAACACGTGTAAGATATACGCGTATACGGTATATGACGTGCAGAAAATGAGACAACGTTTATTCCGAGCGCTAGTCAACAAGGCTAGCACGGCTAAAACGTTCATCTAGCGACATTAGCGTCTGGAGGACACTGAGACCACGAATCGGTAGGTTTGAGGAATTTTAAACAAATTCAGTGCAATCTCTTGCTGTTTTCGGCCACATGATGGCAGAACAGACCTACAGTCGGTGTCTCAACACTGTGTGTGTGTGTAAGAAATACCAACTGGTGCTGAAAGTGTCGGGGAATAATTATGAAACACTGTTTAACCTGTAGCGAGGGAGAGTTCATTGTGATGCTCGCTCGACCGTTCTTCGTCACGTTCCTCCTCAGACGCGGTGCCAAAATTTCACTTCTTAATTAAAAATGTAAACTATTTTTCGCCACGTATGAAATAATCCTTGTACGATATCACTGATTACGGTATCGCCGACGATACTGAGTTGAAGATGGTGATCTCTTGATTATCGTCACGCGCCTGTTCGAGAGATGGAGCAATTAAAACGTGACGGCGGATGATTATCTCGTGACGAGCTACTTCCGAGTGCAGGATTGATTACTGAGGATTTAGAATATTCAATTTGTTGTGTTGTGTCTGCCTGCGCTAACACTGTGTGTGTGTGTGTGTGTGTGTGTGTGTGTGTGGGTGGTGTGTGTGTGTGTGTTCCCTCAGCACACTTCATAATTAATTTTGTCAGCCATAATTACAGTTTTTCCTGACAGAAGCGTGTGAGGCGGCTGACTGACTCCTCGATTAAAGCGTTTGTGGGTTTGTTTACGTAATTAAATATTGACACGGCAGATTTGGCTCCGACGCAAACATGTCAGAGAGTAAAAAAAAAAAAATCATAATAAAGCAAGTCGCAAAATAAGTGTGTGTGTGAGAGAGAGACAAGTTTCTGAAACTCGACATGAATCCTTCAGTCTTTCTTTTCCTCTCTCTATTTCTTTCTCTTGCCCCCTTTTTAGCTCTTGCTCATGATGGTAATAATGCTCTGCAGTAGTACTTCCTGTTTGTCTCCTCTTCCACTTCCACACTTTCTACTTCCTGGCAGCTCCCTGATTCTCCACAATTCCTGCACAATTTCACAGCTGCTATATTCTTGATTCACCCCCCTCCCCCGCCCCCCCCCACCACATCCTACTCCTACTTGGTGTTCCGAAGTTCTTTAGCTGTTCCTCCTTAATTCTCTGTTCTTGCTTCTTAGCTCCTCCTTCCAAGCAAGTGTAAAATGGCTGCAAGAATCCAGAAGGCATCAGTTAGTGTTTTGGGAAGCACCACTGGTTTTCCACAGTTCCTACTTGCTGGTGTTTTACAGAATCGACCTCCTGGTTTTCCACAGTGCCTGTTTCCAGGTTTTCCAGATTGCGTAGCCTATACTTGCTCATTTTTCACATTCCCTATTTCCAGGTTTTCCTGTTTCCCAAACCACACAGTTGTTGGTTTTCCACAGCTCATACTTCCTGGTTTTCCTGATTAGCCACAGCTCCTACTTCCTGCTTTTCCCCAGCCTCTACTTCCTGGCTTCCCTGATTTTCCACAGCTCATACTTCCTGGTTTTCCTGATTAGCCACAGCTCCTACTTCCTGCTTTTCCCCAGCCTCTACTTCCTGGCTTCCCTGATTTTCCACAGCTCTTACTTCTTGGTTTTCCATGGCTATCCCTAACCCTTCCCGGTTTCCCTAATCTCCTACTTCATGGATTTCCTGATTTTCCATGGCTTCTACTTCCTAGTGTTTTCTGATTTTCCACACCATATACTTCCTGGTTTTCCTGATTTCCCACAGCTTTTACTTCCTGGTTTTCCTGATTTCCCACAGCTTTTACTTCCTGGTTTTTCCAAACCACGCAATTGCTGGTGTTCCACAGCTCACACTTCCTGGTTTTCCTGATTAGCAACAGCTCCTACTTCCTGCCTTTCCCTGGCTCCTACTTCATGATTTTCCTGATTTTCCACAGCTTTTACTTTGCGTGTTCCGATTTTCCACACCACATAATCGCTGGTTTTCCACGGCTCATACTTCGGGGTTTTCCTCATTTTCCACAGCTCTTAATACTTGATTTTCAACAGCTTCTACTTCCTGCTTTCCCTCATCTCCTACTTCCTGGTTTTCCTTCCATAGCTCCTACTTCCTGGTTTACCCCAGCCTCTACTTCCTGGTTTACCACTTATCTGCTACCTGATTTTCCACAGCTCCTACCTGCCGATTTTCCAGAAGTACTACTACCTGGGATTTCATATCTAAAGTCCTGAAGTATCTTCCCCTAATAATCTGACTTGCCTTAACCCTTACGACTTGTAAAATAAACCCACACAACTGATTAAACCGAGAAAGATCGGTTTATCGATCGATTTTACATCATTTCCTGATTCCACCATGTTTAATTATTTCTAATTATGCTCGGATTATCAAACCATGCCCTTCATTGACCTTCCATTAGCGGACAAAGTCTAGATTTTCAACTAATTATACCTAATCGCTAATGGGAACAGTCCGCTCGAGTCAGCCACGACACGGGTAACTTTTTTATTGGAATTGCCGTACAGTGCTAACGCTGGAATGTTGAGATAGTCACAATATTTGAAATAATGACTGTGTGATTTTTACAGGTTAAAATATACAACAGCGGGGGAGCAGCAGAGGGTAAAAGATGCTGTCTTTCAACATCACCGCAGACAGTTCGGACCCGCGGAGAGCGATTTATTTGTTTATTTCTTTCTTTTTTGCTTCGCAACGTGGAGATATTGCACGCCGCAATATTTCTCCCTCGCTTCAGGCTGTGTGATAAAACGCACGCTTTCTGTCCGAACTCCAAATAAAGGAAAAGGCTTTGCTACACAGTGTTTAGCGGCGGATAACCGCGTTCACCAAATCATTTTGGCGCCGTTTGGGTGAGACGGCGAGATCTAATAATCGCACACACTTCCACTCTTGCCCGGAGCAGAGAGACGGAACAAAACGCACACAACTCTCGACGAAAATATACCGAAAAACAGCCGTGTGTGTGTGTGTGTTTCAGTGCAGTAGTGACACTGACGTGGAGGTACAACTACTGTTGAATTCTGGATTCTGATTGGTCAGGACGTGTCGATTAATCTAAGGGTTTATATTCGCACGCTCGTCCTAACATGTTATCGTTTCTATAGTAACGACTTGTAATCAATGTTGACATGGTGACATTTTCTTAACGGAAGGAGATGTTTAATGTAACGTTTATGGAACGAGTCTCCAGCGTCAGCGCTTTTGTTTTCTGACACGTTCCGGACAGAGGAGTTTACACTTTCGAGGTTTCTCTGTGTTTGCTTTGTCCGCTTCGTTAAATGGCGAAATCGCTGAATCGGCGCGCGCTCTCATACGAACGTCGTAAGTATTAACACGATGCCGGGATCTTTTCTCCTGCTTTCCCAACATTAGAACCCGTTACATTCTCTCCAGCTTCTGATCTCTTCTAAAAAAAATGACCCAGAATCCGTCTGTCCTGTCGCAGGTAGCTCTTATTTATGCTAATCAATAATTCACCATTTATTCAAATCCCCCTGATGGAAGCAGCATCAATATTTGAGTGTAAAGAGCCGTGGTTTTGCATGTCCGTGTCCTTTTTAGATGACAGGACACTTCAGGTGCAGGTTTTGGGGGGTGGGTGGGTGGGGGGGGCTTTTATACGTAAAAGAGCGGAAGGTTGGAAGGGTGCACATAAATACTTCACGACCAAGAAGGGACCTGCTTAACGACATGCGTTTGCAAATGACCTTAGCTAGCTCATAACCTTAAATGTGGTACGTTTCATTACTCGACTGTGTGAATGGTAGAAAAACTCACTCGAGACATTCGCACGGAAAACCTACAACGGCTAGCAAGGGTGACGTGTTCTAGCATTTTGGGGGCGGAGCCTAAACATGACTGCTGTTCTAATTAGAACACCGATTCGTAAAATTCTGACAATTGCGATTTACTTTTAGAGATATTGAACGAAGGAGATTGTATACTGAATAAACCGTAGCTACTGCAGCTGCTAGTGATGTTTCGTACATGAGCACGCCGGATCTTTTGAGTTGGTTCTTTGAGTCAGTTGTTTTTGGTGATTTGGTGACCTTTCAACCAGCTACTGTAGCTCCTAGCAATGTGTCTTTCGCTAATGATTCAGGTCTTTAAGTTGACTCTTTGAGTTGACTCTTTTGATTTGGCTCTTTGAGTTGAGTTTTTTGTAATCAAATGTTTGATTTGGCTCTTTGATTTGACTCTTTTGATTTGACTCTTAGTTGACTCTTTGAGTTTACTCTTTGATTTGGCATTTGAGCTAGCTCTTTGAGTTGGCTTGTTTTGTAATCAGATGTTTGATTTAACTCTGATTTGGCTCATTGAGTTGGCTTTTTTTGTAGTCAAATGTTTGAGTTGGCTCTTTGATTTGGCATTTTAGTTGACTCTTTGATTTGGCTGTTTGAGTTGACTCTATGATTTGATTTGGCTGTTTGAGTTGACTCTAATTTGGCTGTTTGATTTGACTCTGAGTTGACTCTTTGAGCTGACTCTATGATTTGATTATTTGATTTGGCTCTTTGTTTTGACTTGAGTTGGCTTTTTTGATTTGACTTTTTCAGTCAGCATAGAGTTTTGTGAATGTTAAGAGTTGACTTATGCATAACAACCAACCTATTATAGCACCGTGACATTCATGAAAGTATCGTCTCTTTGAGTTAGCTCTTTTAATTGGCGCTTTGAGTCAGCTCTTTTAGTTGGCTCTTTGAATCAGCTCTTTTAGTTGGCTCTTTGATTGAGCTTTTTTAATTGGCTCATTGAGTCAGCTCTTTTAGTTGGTTCTTTGAGTCAGCTCTTTTAGTTGGCTCTTTGAGTCAGCTCTTTTAGTTGGCTCTTTGATTGAGCTTTTTTAATTGGCTCTTTGAGTCAGCTCTTTTAGTTGGCTCTTTGATTGAGCTTTTTTAATTGGCTCTTTGAGTCAGCTCTTTTAGTTGGCTCTTTGAGTCAGCTCTTTTAGTTGGCTCTTTGATTGAGCTTTTTTAATTGGCTCATTGAGTCAGCTCTTTTAGGTGGCTCTTTGATTGAGCTTTTTTAATTGGTTCATTGAGTCAGCTCTTTTATTTGGCTCATTGAGTCAGCTCTTTTAGTTGGCTAAAAGGATCACTAGGGCAGTATTAGTTGTCTTTCTTTGGTCAGTTTGAAATGCTTTTGTGAAATATTAAGTTTAAGCAGTTTAACTGATTAAAACCGGATCTCGGTCTTGTTTGTCTGTTTGTTTAACAGAATCTTTGAGTCAGAGTTTCTTGAGTACCACACTTAATTCATGACTTTTGGTTTTGGAAAGGCACTATATAAATTGAATTAAGTCAATATGTTCTTGCTTCACAGCTATAGTTTGGTTTTGGAAAATGTTGGACTGATCGCAACCACATTTTGCTAACCACTGTTGTTTTGTTGTTGGTCAGTATTAATTAGCATGAGCTAAAAGTAAAGGTCGACATCTCAGGAGCGATGGTTGGACCTCCAAACATTAAAATAAATAAATAATAAATAAATAAATAAATAATATAACTTGCACTCAGTAAAATATCAATATTTATGAGTTTGAAATCAGTCAAAAATCAAGTCAGGTTAGCATATGCTAGCTAGCTGGCGAACAAAATGTGTGAAAATGCATGCGCATACATGAATTCCAATAACTTCCGCCGTCCTACTTGAAGATTTTTCTGTACATGGATTTGGAAGGGGGGGGGGGGGGGGGAATTCAGAACATCAACAAACTCTACCAAAACAGGTTCCCTAACATTTGGTTAGAGGTTTCAGATTTCAGATGGCTTAATTGTTCTTCGTTTTTAGTGAATCAGACAATATAAAGTTAGCTGAGAGGGGAAAAAAAAACCAAACCAAACCAAAAAAAAAATGTACAAAGTGATAGCGCCTGATTAAAACCGGTCAGGATTTCTTTCTTTTTAATGCAATGTAACACTGGGGGAAAAATATTTAACCTCTCAAAATCCCACCTCTAACCTCTGTTTTGTCGGTGGTTTAATTAGCGTCGGCTGCTCTGTCGCTCCGCTGGCAGCTCGGTGAGTTTTCGGCTGGCTAATGAGGTTTGTGTGCGTGTAAAATCACGTACCCTCCTGACACACGGAATAATATCAGGGAAAGGAAAGGTATGGAAAGAGAGACAGACGGAGAGAGAGAGAGAGAGAGGGGGGTGGGGGGAGGGATGGAGGGATTGTGGAGACCATGGCCTGTGAAAACCTATCAAAGTCTTCCTTATTTAAAGCAGCCCTGGCACATTATTAGCAGTTACAAGGGCAGCGAGACGGCCGAGGTGATGAGCTGTCAGTTCGCGAAATGTTCCCCGTTCCTGATTGCTTGTAGCCCAGCAGGTGAAACGGCCCGCCCGAAACCCATCAAATCACCTCCTTCTGCCACTTTCGTCCCCCCTTTTCTCCTCCAAAACAAGCCAGGAGGGAGCTGCATGAATAAATGAAGAGCTAGCTAGCTCGCTAGCGTCCGGGGATTAATAAATAAACCGGCTAATGCCTTGTTAGCAACTACTTACCTCTTCTCTGTCTCTACACACTCGCATGAGCTCGCTGCCTTACTAATGTCTACAGACTAGTGTAAAATGTTAACGCACATTTCATGTTATTTTAGACACACACCTGGGGAAAAAAAATGAGGAGATATTATGCTAGCTGGCTAACACTGAAGCGCACAGAGTTGGAAGGACATCCGAGAAGAAAGCCGTTTGCAATACGATTCTTTTTTTTTTCAATTGTTTGAGAGTCTTTCATTGAATCGCCTTTTTTTTTTTTACATCCATATTTAACTGCCTCGCCTTTATTAGCGAGACTCCCGCAGCTCAGAGGTCGGCGGTAAACGCGGGATAATGTAGCGCCAGTGAATTAGCATGGTCAAATGTCAAAAAAATGAGGCTTTCCCTCCAGAGTCCTGTCAGCTGGAATAGCGTAAGTGCCATCATGGGTTAGCTCAGATTGTCGTCAGTGACCGGGCACGAGGAATCGCCTTCGTTATGTCAAAAAAAAAGAAAAGAAAGAAAAGAGAGGTTACATTTTCTCCCATTTCTGACTCACTCTCTCAATATACCTCTCTTTCTTTGTTACAATATTGTACTGTATGATAAAGGATTTAGGGTGTGTGTGTGTGTGTGTGTGTGTGTTTTAAGAACTTTGTGTGTTGCACCTGAGAATTTTTGTAAGAATGAATAACTAATAGTATTAAAAAAAAAAGGAAACATACAGTATATCAGCAAATATATATAATTTAAATATTCCAGAAAAAAACCTACTTTATTAAACAACACTATGTGCTGCTTATATGTCCCAAAATTATTGACACCCCGAAGGAATATGTTCGGCAAACGCAAAGAAACCGCCGTCCTCGGAATACCTCGACGTGTACAGTACGTTCCTGAAGTGGGTGTGGCCTAAACCAATGGAGGCGTGCGTAGGACTGATTTTAAAAACAACAACAACAACCCATGAGCCTGAGATTCTTGGCTGCCAGGAGTGGAACGTGACGGGATCTCCTGCTGTCGTAGCCCATCCACTTCTAGGTTTGACGTATCGAGATGCTTTTCTGCTTACCATGGTTGCACAGAGTGGTTATGAGTAGCGTAATAATAGTGAGCTTGAAGCGGTCTGGTCGTTCTCCTCTGATCTCGCACTGTTTCAACCGTGCCACGCTCAACTTTTCCAACTTTTCCCACTTTAGCCTGGCGGAAAACTTTTTCTGGGGTGATATTTAGATGTTTTATTTATGTAAATAATATAAAATCTATAAATAACTTGCTGCTATCCAGTGGTCATAGAAGGCTAGTTATGTCTGTAACTATATTTTAAAGACAGAATATTTATAATAAAATAAGGAGACAAATGCAATAATAATAATAATAGTAATACAATCACTATAGGGTGCCTACACACCTTTGGTGCTTGGCCCCCTATTAAAAAGCAGAAGACCTGTGTGAGTGTGGGTTGAATTAAAAGCGACATATCATATAATATAGCATAATCGTATATAGTTAGATTGACATTTATTGAATATGACCGAATTCTATCAATTCTCTAAACAGGAAGTAGTTAGTGATGTCCTTGTATAAGTATACAGTGTATCACAGGGGTATATAAAGGTTTTTATTTACTTATTTTTTTTATAAAAATGTTTTTAAAAAATTTATTCGACGCTTTCCAGTAGTAACCGAAGTCAGAAAGGGCAAGGAACTCTACCGAAAGTGTCAATTTAATCGTTAGATTTGATCAATAATAATATAGCGCACTTGTGAGACGGTGCTTGGACCCCGACATTCGCTGCTCGTGATTATACTGTAGTCTGCCTGATTAGCCGTCGGCTAGCCTGTCAAAAAAACAACAACAAACAAACAACATCTAAATAACACTCGGCTGTGTTCTTCAATTGTGCGTTCTGGTAAACGATGCGAACAAGACCCGATCCACCTTCAGATCTGTTCGCTTCGAAGCA
The DNA here is from genome assembly GCF_023375685.1 of Ictalurus furcatus. Classification (NCBI taxonomy): domain Eukaryota; kingdom Metazoa; phylum Chordata; class Actinopteri; order Siluriformes; family Ictaluridae; genus Ictalurus; species Ictalurus furcatus. The sequence continues at coordinate 2,085,265 of NC_071255.1, read as the reverse complement.
CGTTAGCACGCTCTCTCTGCGCTTATCTGCCTGCTTAATGCAAACGAGCCGCTCCGCCGATGCCGTGCCTAATCCTCTCGCTGTCCGTTTAATCAGCAGACGCGCCAGAAAAAGCCAATATCTATTTTCGGCTGCCTCGATAGGATCTCGTAAGGGTTTTAAGACTCCGCGGCGTGATCTCCGGGCTTCGGGGAGTTCTCGTTAGGTGTCGAGGCCCGCGATCGAAGAAGCTAGTGGATTTTTAATCCTCCCGTGGCCCGTGTTGGGAGCTGGAGTTATTTAGGGGGCTTTGATTAGCCACGGCGCTACACTTTGATTAGGAGGACTTCAGAAGCCGTGTGAGATGATGTGTGTGTGTGTGTGTGTGTGTGTGTGTGTAGCTATTTCAGTTTGGCCCGTAATCTGCTGCCGTGTTTCCAGCGCTGACCTTGCTTTTGCGCTGAAAGTCACAGCTACACGGCGTTATCCCAGAGACTTCTGATGCCCGCGAGGAATTGATTTTTTTTCTTTTTTATGGAGGAGGTTGGGGGGTGGGGGGGACTGAGTGAGGTCACATGTGGACTCTTTAGATGGTGTGTGTGTGTGTGTATAATATATATTTTGGCTGTGCATTGCTTCTGCAGTTGTTTTGTTTTTGATGTCTGATTGCGAAAATCAGACTCTACGGTCTTTAACACGTGCGCTAACCCACAAACAAGGCTGTCCGCTAAAACCTAATCGATAAACTACACTAATGGGATCAGTGAGTCTATCCTGGTGGCTTGGAAAGCATGCTAATTCGCTGCATGGCGAGACCTTTAAAACTTAAAGCTTAGCTCATCATGAATAGCAAAAAAAAAAAAAAAAAAAATGCGAATCTATGCTAGTCTCACAAACTTTACCTAATAAACCACTTCACGGTGCCAACGTGTCCTCGTTTGCTTGAGATATTAGTGCTAGCTGGCTAAGTAAAAACCAAAGCAAAAAAGTTGAAATCGAAGTCGAACGTAGCAAATGCAATAACAGTCTCCGCTAGTCTAATGAACCAGATGCTAATACACCGCGTGGCTCTTACACCACTTTGAAGAAGCTAGCATTAGCTAGCTACGGATAACACCAAAGAAACGTGTAGCTGATCACTGGCAAAGCGAAACTATCCCAAAAATCCAAAACCATACAGTACGTTTCAGCTCATTGTTTATTTCGGAATCATAATACAGCATGCTAACATAGCCAAAAAACCCTCTTCATTAGGAAAGGGACAAAGCATGTCGTAGCTCGCTAGCTATGTAGGTACTTAACTGATATACCTGAATGCCATGTTTGAGTGCTACTTGTTTCCCTAAATCTTCAAATAGCTCATTCCTAAGTTAGCTCTTGAACTAGCACGCACTGCCCTGAGGTAGCAACAAGGGTTACAAGCAAATGAGGAAAAAAAAAAAGTGACCCATCCCAAATAAAATGACGGTTTTAATGTAGTTTAAGCGTGATTGAGTAAGCTAGACACTTTGTAGTATTAGCATAGACTGAGTTAGCAAGAAAAAAAGGTAAAAATGCCAGTGCTAGATGATTTTGATTCAAAATTTTATTATGCTGTTGCTATAATGACTACATAATCATTGTGATGATGATGATGATGATGATGATATTAAATGATATGTAATAGGAAAATATTCATGCTAATATTCTTCATACATTTAGTTTGCTAACTGAACAACACTAATCTGAATGCTAAAAGTGTGCATTTTATTGCTAGCAGTGTGCGTGTGTGTGTGAGAGAGAGAGAGCGAGAGAGTTGAGTGTGTATGTGGAGCTCTCAGGGACGACGGTGGGGGGGGGGCGGGGGAACAGTAAAATTAGCATGGATTTTCTCACATTAGCTTCATGAAAAGCTCATGAAGGCTAATGACACATAATGGAGGTCCCCAGAGAGTCCGGTTGCTCTTGTCGGAATCGGATCGGACCGGGAAACATCCAGAAGGAAGACCTCCTGTCACAGTTAGCCGGTTTCCGAGGAGACCCTGGAGACACATTAAAGAGAAAAATGGCGGGCCGAATTTGACAGCCACGCTACATGTTGGTGTTTATTAGTGCGCTCTGCTGCAGGCTGCGTGTTAGCGTTTTCGCTAACGTCAGTCAGTACAAACACTCGACTGGTGAAGTATAAAACGTTAGCATTATGCACAATTTTGTCTACTTGCTAGTTAATTCGCTAAAGGCTGGCTAATCACACAAACCACATGCTAATAAACCGTGTGACACTAACACTAACCTACTTTCATGCCACTTTGCCCTGATATACCTGTAGTTATTTGCTTGAATGCTAAGATATCTGTATTAGCTAGCTAACAGCTATTAGTTGTAATGCTTATTGTAAAGATATGTGCACTAGCTAGCTAAGACTTAAGGCCCCACACATTAGATAGTGTTCTGAACTATTCACCCAGAAGGCATTGCGACACTCTGATACTCGTTGCTTCTCAGTGTGGCGGATTTAAGTGCAAAGACTTGAGTTGTTTAGCAAGCTAGCTAATTTGAATGCTAGAGAGTTAGCTATTCGGTTAGCAAGCCGATATGGCTGTGCATTAACGACTAAATTACGATTTCCGATCTCCAAATAGCCTTCATCTTGTAGTTCCCACTCAGTCTGAAACCCTGCGACAACATTCCAACATGGCCGCCTCCATAGCTACGGAGTACCAACAAACATTAGCAACGTGTTTTAGATCTTTTATGTATCGAACAGGAACTAGCAAGCTACCTTGCGGAGCCTTGTGGAACTGGGTTATTGGTAAGTTTTAACAGAGGGATGTCAGTCAACTGCTCATTTGAATATTAAGCCCTGCCCACAACGACAGATCAGTCTCGATCAGTCTGATTAGCGAGTTGTGTTTGAGCAGTTGTTATCACGTCGCAATCTTGTTTTAAAAAAATTTTTAAAGCCCAACTTTTAATAAAAGTCTTGATTTTGGGATCTGACAAATATTTTGAATAATTGACACCACTTTGGCGTGTAAAAAAGCCAAAAAACAAGTGTTTCATCTTGTTGACATCGCTACACTGGTACCTTTTAACATGAAAGGCATGATGTGATGAAAGGCCTGGTGTCGTGTGCACGTGGGAGACACTCGGGGATGCAGAGGCATCAGAAGAACATGGCGGCTTTAAGGAGTGGAGTGGAGGAGTGGAGTGGAATGGAGTGGAGTGGAGGAGAGGAGTGGAATGGAGGAGAGGAGTGGAGGAGCGATGGAATGGAGTGATGGAGTGGAGTGGAGGAGAGGAATGGAGGAGAGGAGTGGAGGAGGAGTGGAGAGGAATGGAGTGGAGGAGAGGAGTGGAGTGGAGGAGAGGAATGGAGGAGTGGAGTGGAATGGAGTGGAGGAGTGGAATGAAGGAGAGGAGTGGAATGGAGTGGAGGAGTGGAATGCAGTGCAGGAGGAGAGGAGAGGAATGGAGGGGAGGAGAGGAGTGGAATGGAGGAGTGGAGTGGAGGAGAGGTGGAATGGAGTGATGGAGTGGAGGAGAGGAATGGAGGAGAGGATCGGAATGGAGTATAGGAGGAGTGGAGAGGAGTGGAATGGAGGAGTGGAGTGGAGGAGAGGTGGAATGGAGTGATGGAGTGGAGTGGAGGAGAGGAATGGAGGAGAGGATCGGAATGGAGTATAGGAGGAGTGGAGAGGAATGGAGTGGAGGAGAGGAATGGAGGAGTGGAGAGGAGTGGAGTGGAATGGAGTGGAGGAGAAGAGTGGAATGGAATGGAGGAGAGGAGTGGAGGAGAGGAGTGGAATGGAATGCAGGAGGAGAGGAATGGAGTGGAGGAGAGGAGTGGAATGGAGTGGAGGAGAGGAGTGGAATGGAGTGGAGGAGGAGTGGAGGAGAGGAGTGGAATGGAGGAGAGGAGTGGAGGAGAGGAGTGGAGGAGAGGAATGGAATGGAGGAGTGGAGTGGAGGAGAGGAATGGAATGGAGGAGTGGAGGAGTTGAATGGAGGAGAGGAGAGGAGTAGAGGAGTGGAATGGAGTGAGGGAGTGGAGGAGTGGAGGAGAGGAGTGGAGGAGTTGAATGGAGGAGAGGCGTGGAATGGAGTGGAGGAGTGGAATGGAGAGGAGAGGAGTGGAGGAGAGGCGTGGAATGGAGTGGAGGAGTGGAATGGAGAGGAGAGGAGTGGAGGAGAGGAGTGGAGGAGTGAAGGAGAGGAGTGGAATGGAGAGGAGAGGAGTGGAGGAGAGGCGTGGAATGGAGTGGAGGAGTGGAATGGAGAGGAGAGGAGTGGAGGAGAGGAGTGGAGGAGTGGAGGAGAGGAGTGGAGGAGTGAAGGAGAGGAGTGGAATGGAGAGGAGAGGAGTGGAGGAGAGGCGTGGAATGGAGTGGAGGAGTGGAATGGAGAGGAGAGGAGTGGAGGAGAGGAGTGGAGGAGTGAAGGAGAGGAGTGGAATGGAGAGGAGTGGAGGAGAGGCGTGGAATGGAGTGGAGGAGTGGAATGGAGAGGAGAGGAGAGGAGTGGAGGAGAGGAGTGGAGGAGTGAAGGAGAGGAGTGGAGTGGAGGGATTTGTATAAACACGTGATGTTTATTGTTGTCATGGCGGCCGATGTAAATTGAATCACAGATCAAGGCCGAGGATAGAAACATGGGAACCCCAGCCTTCTGTCTCTCTCTCTCTCTTCCTCTCACTCTGTCTCTCTCTCACTCTCTTCCTCTCACTCTGTCTCTCGCTCTCTCTTCCTCTCACTGTCTCTTTCTCACTCACTTTCTCTCTTCCTCTCACTCTGTCTCTTGCTCTCTCTTCCTCTCACTCTGTCTCTCTTTCTCACTCACTTTCTCTCTTCCTCTCACTCTGACTCTCTCTCACTCTCTTCCTCTCTCTGACACTCTCTCACGCTCTTCCGCTCACTCTATCTCTCGCTCTCTCTTCCTCTCTCTGACACTCTCTCTCTCTCTCCTACCTCTCTGTCTCTCGGACAGATACAGCTGTACAACAAACACAGACGAAGCATGTGTGTGTGAGTCGACCGTGAGTTGTGTGTCATAGTCGAGTGTGTGTGAGAGTTTGCGCCTACAATTGACTCGCGTGTGAGTGTGTGCATGAGAGTCGCGTGTGAGTGTGTGCATGAGAGTCGAGTGTGTGTGTGTGTGTGTGTGTGTGTGTGAGAGTCAAGTGTGTGTGTGTGTGAGTCTCGTGCGCCAGGCTGAACCGTGACTGGGCCGTGTTGGTGATGAAGCCTTATCAGCGTGAGACGGTGAGATTAGACTCGTCCTAATGAAGGTCCTCCATGGGGAAACGTCTCTGCGTGTCTGAGCGGGATTTCCCTCCGTCGCTCGTTATCTCGCGGATCCAGACCCACTGCGTTCAGCTCTCACTTCCACTCGCGCTGCCTTTCTATCACCCTGTCCACGGTACAGTGGAGCAGCCACCACCACACCCTTCCACTCAGGACAGCACACACACACACAAAGACAGAACGATGTAGAGATACAGTCACCTCCAAAACTATTGGGACGGCGAGGCCAATTCATTAGTTTGTGCTCTACACCAAAGACTTTTGGGTTTGAGATGAAAAGATGGAGACGAGAGTTTAGGATTTCAGCGTTTATTTCCTGTATTTTACGTCTAGACGTGTTACACACCATAAAATATACAGCCTTTTTTGTATCACTCAATCTTTAAGCGAACAAAAGTATAGGAACAGATCAGTCTTGAAGTAAAGTCCTGATTCATTCGGATGCATTTCTCTGTAAATCTGCGGAGAGAACGTTCCTGTAGACTTCTGAATTCGTTCTGCTGCTCCCATCATGAGTTCATCATCAATAAAGATTAGTGAGAATGTTCCAGAAGCAGCCATGCGAGCCCAAGCCATGACGCTACCTCCACCATGTTTCACAGATGAGCTTGTATGTTCTGGATCACGAGGAGATCCGTTCTTTCTCCACACTTTTGGTCTTTCCATCACTTTGCTAGAAGTTCATCTCGGTTCCAGAACTTTTGTGGATCATCTCCGTATTTCTTTGTGAATTCCTGTCTGGTTTTCTGATTCTTACTGCTGATGAGTGGTTAGCATCTTGTGGTTTGTCCGCTGTATTTCTGCTCAACGGTGGATTGTGATACCTTCACCCCTGCCCTGTGGAGGTTGTCGGTGATGTCACTGACTTGGTTGCGGGTTTTTCTTCGCAGCTCTCACGATATTTCTGTCATCAACTGCTGCTGTTTTCCTCGGCCAACCCGGGGAACACCCGTACACCAGTGGGTTCTTTCGTTTTCAGGCCATTCCACAATGCTTGTGCGATGCTGCTGGATAGATGTTCGCTCTTTTCACAGCTTGAACATGGCTCGCGTTTCTCCCATAGACAGCTCTCTGGTCTTCATGTTGGTTTATCCTTTTTAACAACAAATGCAGAATTCACAGGCGGAACCTAACTCTCAAACCAAGAGTAGGTGTTCAGAGCTGAACAATCAGACAGGCAGATTTAAAGAACGGTGGATATAAAAACAGATAGATATAAATACAGACAGACAGATGGATGGATGGATAGACAGCAAGACAGAGTGATAGACAGACATTTATAGAGGCACAGAGACAGAAATACAGTAATGCATAGAAAAACAGACTAATAGATAGACAGACAGATGGATATAAAGCAGATAGACAGATAGATAGGCGAACAGATATAAATACGGACAGATAGCAAAGCAGAAAGATGGACAGACTGAATATAAATATAGAGATTATGTTAAGAATGAATGAATACACACACACACACACACACACACACATACTACAGCTCAGTCTGTCACTGTTTTCATTTCTCCTCCACGAGTCTCTCTCTCTCTCTCTGTCTGTGTCTCTGTGGTTCAGCGTGTCTCACTGCTCAGTGAACAGAAGATTCCTGCCGGTCTTTTTAGCCCGAGTGCTGAAATTCACAGCGTGTTTAAGCCCCTCTCTGTAGGGGTCGAGGGTGAGCGGCGGTGTCTCAAATCGGATTTCCATGTCTCCCGAGAGCAGAGACTCATCCAAACCTAATGAAGAGTCAAAACACACCGAGTGGTGCTCCGTCCCAGAGTCCCTGAACGCCGCAGTTTACAAATAACTTCACTGAAAACAAATCATTATTTACACATTAATAACCACATTCGTCACCAGAGTAATTCATTTTATACACACACACACACACACACACACACATATTTTACAGATGAGATGAATTCTGAGAGTATATTTGCCTTTTCTGTAGACGGATATATGAAGTCCGTCATCCGTCTGCACCATGAATAATGTAAATGATGGACGTGCATCATCACTAATCCCACATGAATTATAACGTGTGGTTTTTTTCATATTTATTATGTATTTTAATGACGTTCCTCACACGTCAGCGCTCTTTACTCCTCTACAATTAATTATTAACCTGCGTAAGGATGTGAACGCGGAACAGCAGCGTTTCACTCAACACACCCTGTCCACTGAGACTGGCACGCAGGAGTAATAATAATAATAATAACAATAACAATAAAATTAATAATAATAATATTGATAATAATAAATATTGATAACAATAACAACAAAAATTAATAACAACAATAATAATACCAATAAAATGATTATTAATAATATTGATGATGATAATAATAATAATAATAATAATAATAAAATTAATAACAATAATAATAGTAATAACAATAATGATGATGATATCATCATTATTGTTATTATTATTATTATTAATTTTATTCGTATTATCAATATGATAATTATAATAATGATAATAATAATAATCATCAATATTATTATTATCATTATTATTATTATTATCAATATTATTATTATTAGTAGTAGTAGTAGTAGTATTGGTGGGACTGGGCGCAGTGTGGCTTCTGATTTTTTTTTTCTTTTTTCAAAGATTGTAAGAGTTTAATATAACTACATACTGTGGATGAACACATGGATAGATAAACAGACCGGTAGAGAGACAGAGAGAGAGATGAACATCTATAGCTAGAGAGAGAGATGGATAGATAGAGAGATAGAGAGAGAGATAAACATCTATAGCTAGAGAGAGAGAGAGATGGATAGAGAGAGAGATAAACCTCTATAGCTAGAGAGAGAGGGAGAAAGAGGTGGATAGATAGAGAGATAGATAAAGAGAGAGAGAGATAAACATCTATAGCTAGAGAGAGAGAGCTGGATCGATAGCGAGAGATAAACAAATTGATAGATAGACAGTTTGATAAACAAATCAACAGAGATGGATAGATATAATTTGATAGATCGATAGACAGATCGATAGATAGACAGACAGATTGATAAATTGAGAGACAGATAGACAGACAGACACATAGACAGGTGACAGACAGACAGATTGATGGACAAATAAACAGACACAGTTAAACATACTGATAACCAAATAGACGGACAGAGAGATAGACAGACAGATACACAGACAGGTGTCTCTCTCTCTCATGCTGCTGCAGTCAGAATGACTCAAAGGCTAAGCATCCAACAGGAATGTCCCATTAAATCATAACAAATAAAATAAATCAGAAATGCAGATTTGGAGCCCGGAATGTGTGACCTTTTGCTTTTATTAGTCCCAGATTACTCCTTAAAAATGATTCAGCTTTCATCTCGAACTGCTGTACACGATACTAACGTAGATCTGTCTGGCTAGCTAGCTAAAGTTAGCTAAAGTGCCCAGACGTTCTAGTTACACCGTAACTGGTGTAAATAATTAGCCAACCTGACGAGTATCAGCGTTTTCGTTTACAGGTTAGTCAGAAATACCTGCAAGAGTCACCATAAAATAATAATAATAAAAAACATGGCTAATGTTAGCTTAAAGTTAGCTAGCTAATTTGCTGAGTCACCAGTTGAAAGCAATGTTAGCATGAAACCAGTGTTAGCTAATGTACTCTTCTTCTATTTGTTGAAGTAATTTAATGTAACACTTTCACGTTCTTCTACGACGACTTAACGCGTCCTCAAGTTTATTAAAAACCATGAGCTACATGGCAACAGTAACCAAGCGTGGGCGGGGCTTGTTACTGAACACTTAGCTTCACCTTCTGCCTCTGTATTACATAGTGGATTCTTCAGCAATAAGGACTGAAAATGTGTGTGTTTAGTGCTGAAATGATTATTCTGGGGGCAAATTTCCAAACAGTGTGTGTGTGTGTGTGTGTGTGTGTGAGAGAGAGAGAGAGAGAGAGAGAGAGAGAGAGGTCATGTCAATTTTCTCCATCTCAATCAGAGCTGTTAGAGTGTGATGAGTGTGTGTGACCATGTGGGGGCAGTGCTGTCTTTCTGTACTGACAAAACTCTCTCTGTGTGTGTATGTGTGCCTAAGATAGAGCACTCACATGACAGGGCGAGCCACTGCACATTTTGATGGATTGCAAATGATTGTGAAAACAATAGCTGGTGGGAGTAAGCTGTGTGTGTGAGAGAGAGAGAGAGGGTGCGTACGTGCAGTAAGGATGCTGCTGTGCCCTCCAGCCTCATGTGACACACACACACACACACACGGCCAATACACACCGACTCATCGTATAAGCATGACTGTATTAGATAGACAGATAAATAACAGATAGATGTGTAGAGATGGATAGAGAGACAGACGGACTTATAAACAGACAGACGGTTGAAAGACAGACACATGGAGACACACACACACACACTCTGAGTCTTTCCTCATGTTACGCTTGACAATCACTGTGCTGCTGAGTTGGAAGACTTTTCAGTTTGTGTGTGTGTGTGTGTGTGTGTGTGTGTGTGTTGCTGTGTAAGGCATTCTCTGTCTCCCCTGATGTCCTGAATGCACAGTAAGTGGATCAGCGCTGTCATTACTGTTATTGATGTACACACTGACACAGGAGGATACACACCGTAATTACACTGCCGGGGACTTCCCCGATCGTCTGTGTGTGTGTGTGTGTGTGTGTGAGAGAGAGAGAGAGAGAGAGAGAGTGAGTACGAGTTTGTGTATGTGTGTGTGTTTGGGGCAGATTAAGGGGTAAACTGACAGATACACACTTCGAAGGGCCTGTGTACAGCAGGGTCCAAAGTGACTGTGTGTGTGTGCAGAAGGAATCAGTGGATCTCAACATCAATCAAAGTGTGTGGCGCAGCTGGGAGTTTAGTGTGTGCACGTGTGTTTACGCATACTGTTGAGCGTTCAGGCATGCCGCACACACACACACACACACACACACACACACCTTACCATAGAGGAGTTCCGTTACATTCCTGAACAAGAGACATTGCCTCATATTAATTTTTGATAAATGATGAATGAGGAACTTACCCATGTGCCCTTGCTGCTCAGGTGGCTAAACTCATGTAGCATACTGTTGCTAGGCAACTGTGAATATATATATATATATATATATATATATATATATATTTGTACATAAACTAGCTAGCACTTAGCTGTTAAGTCTGTTAGCTTAGCTGATTTCCACAGTAAATGAGACAAACTTGTCTGAAATATCAACGTTTTCCTCAAAAGACTCCATAAAACTAGAAACAGTTCCAGTTTAAACCAGCTAGCACATAACTGCTAGCATGTAACCATCAAGTCTTAAACACAGGTTCATGTGGAAGTGCAGTGAACAACAAATTACCTCAGATGTGTTGGTAAATTACTTAGAAAGGACACGGTTTAGCTAGATAGCACTTAGCTGTGAAAATAAGACAACATTTCCCACAGATGTGTTGATGAATGATGAATTAGTCATGTCAAATTATGATTTTAGCTAGCATGGGTTGCATACTCTTACATTAGCTCTTATACAAACAATAAATAAATACATGAAGTAAATAAAAACGTGCTAGTGAGCTAACACTTAACCGCTAACTGTTTTACACAGCAAACGTAAAGGCACACAGTCCGGAATATCAAAGTTTACCTCAGATTTGTTGCTAAAATTTGTTTGTTGCTAAAAACGTCGTTCCAGATGACTAAAACGACGAATTATTTAGCTAGCAGAGTCTTTCGAACAAACGTAAAGGCACAGTGGACGCGAAAATAATCTAAAACATTTTACCTCAGACGTGGTGTTAAATTATTATTATTTTTTAAAAAAGGGCTCAGTTTAGCTAGCTAGTACGTAGCCGCTAGCACGTCGTTCACACAGCGTGAAGTCACTTCTGCTGTGTGTAAGTTTAGCTTTGTACTGCGTATTCACGCCACATATTTGATTTCAGATGCTAACACGCAGATAGATTAACAAAAAAACAACATAACGTGCGTAAATAAGTTGTGCTCGTTGTGCTACGGTAACGTCGACTCGATTCCTCGTGTAACGAAGTTCACTCGAGCTGATTAAGTAATAAAACGGATGGCAGCCGGGATTAAACGAAAAGGAAGTCGATGTTAGGGGGAAAAACACACCAAAAAAAAAACCCAGTATTGCGATGCGGGGAAAGTGCAAAGAGCGCATACAGAGGCCCGGAGGTGATTTATTATGTGGAAGCAGGCCGAAGCTGACCTTCGTTTAATTAACGCTGATGGAGATAAAGGTGAGTTGAGGAGCGTTAATCATTAATCACGGGCCGCTGTGTGTGGAAATAACCTTGTGACTCGGAGGTTAAAGCGAACACACTCCGAGGAGCAGAGCTCATCACTTACACACGGCGGCGGCCATTGTAGTACTGTTACACCTCGGAAATACATCGATCCCTCGTTCCTGGCCTCCTCCTTCATCCTATACAGTGCGGTATCCGTCTGTTCATCTGTCCATCTACAGGACGTTACAAAATGTCACAAGTTCCATTTGATTAGCATTAAAATTCCGCTAATTGCGATTTACGCAGGATTTTAACGAAGCACTCGTCAGTGATAAAGTTTCACAGATTTTTAATCTGAACAGAGGAATATACCAGATAATATCTGCAGCTCACATTAGCTACCTGATATCTGATTAGCTTAAGTCTCGTAGAGCGCAACGAAAGCTTTGTAGCTATGAGTGAAAAAACCTCCTTTAGCGTAGCTACGGTTATGAAATATGAATTGATGTGCACCTGAACTTGGTCTGCGTTTACGGATTAATGCAAAACTGTCGCAGTTTTTTTTTTTCCCTCTCACTTTAGTACAGTACGCACAGCAAGTCTAACCTGGCTAATAACCAGGGCTAACGATTTAGCTAGCTAGCTAGCACAGTGACGGTGGACACTAGACGACACGGTTTGACTGAAATATTGAGAATTTTCCTCAAACGTCGATTTAAAAGAAAAAGCGTTTGATGACTCCGCGTAGTAGCACGTAGGATTTAGCTAGTTAGCACATAATTGTCATGGCTTCCACGGGCGATGTACTGTAAAAGTCCGGCGACGGTACAAACAAGATAAAACCGTCAAGATCGTCAGCGTTTACCTCAGACGTGTCGGTAAACTGCTAAAAAAAAATATATTTTTTTTTGATGGAACTAAATAAACATTATGATTTAGCAAGCTAGCACTGCCGTTACACAGCAAACATAAAGGTACGACTGAAGTGAAAACGAGAAAGAAATGTTTGGAATATCGACGTTTCCCTCAGACATGTTGGTTAATTACTACAAAAATGACCGTATGACTAAAATGACACTGTTACTAAAGTTAGCATCGAACGCTAGCCAAACCCTTTTAGGTTTTTAGCGGCGCGTCACTGTTTGAACGTTCGAAGCCGTGATCAAATTCCGAAGTCCCTCGAACGCGGCGATCACGTGACGCTAAGCGGCTGTTCCGCTAACGTGCTGTGCAGATGGGCCGTAACGTAGACAAAAACACTTCTCGGTACTTCGCCGAGACGTCTGACCTCCAGCCGCCCTCCGCGAACACGCTCCTTCCTCTCTTCCTCTCACCTCGTCACTAATTACTGACTAAAGGCCACGTTAGACGCCAGAGCCATGAGCGGCGGCCGATTTACAGAGGACGCTTTAGACACGCTCGGCTGCCTAACGCTGGCGTTTCTAACACGTGCTCGAATGACCGAGCTGCGAAAGTGTGAAGTGGTTTGAAATTTAAACTCGGAAAGGGTGTGCGTGTGTTACGGATTAGCCTCGGTGCGGCGTTAATGCATAACACGCCTGTTTGAAGAGCGAGGCCTCTGGTGTGGGATGAAAGCGAAAAGATTCAAAGAAGAAGAAGTGAATGAGTGAGCGCGCCAGGAATTACCGTATAACGCGTTTCGATTAGAAAGCTTGTACGCAAGATTTGTACCAATATTCTTATATATATATATATATATATATATACTCCCTCTGTTTTGTACTTTAAGTAATATAGCACATTTCTCCTATACAATAAGCTAAATAAATAAAGTTCTCTGAGCAAAGCGCTCAGATTTCTGCTTGTGTAATATTTAATCATTTATTATTTCAAATATAAATTAAAATATAAATACGTTTTAAATATCGATTGCTTGATGGTTTTGTCATTTCCTGCTTTGTAAGGTAATTGTTTTGATACGTTAAAAGTTATATTTCAAATAAATAGTAAATTATTAAATGAAACATCATCCAACTGATAGCGAAAATAATATGAAATAAAATCCAGTTTGATAGGTAAATAAATAAACAAATAAAAACGTGTACTTTTACATGTATGTGATTTATATATATATATATATATATATATATATATATATATATATATATATATATATATATATATATATTACATGTAGTAATATAAATGATAATAATATTATGTATATGAGCATTTTGAACCTTACTAAAGTAATGCGTTTATACGTTTGGGGTTTTGTTGTTGTTGCTTTGTTTACTTGTTATTTATGATGTCATTTAAATGTTCACCTCACTAATCAGGAAGGCGTTACAGTGTAAGAGCTTTGTGTGTGTATTCGCATGCGTCAGCTCTTATACACTAACACTGTACACGCTGATAATTACGTCCACGGCCCAAATAAATAAATAAATAAATAAATAAATATCTGCGTGGTGTTATTTTTTGCTTTGGTCTTTTGTGTCTCGAGCTGAAGAGGCAGGCAGGCGCGCGCTGGAGAGACGCGTCAGTCCCGCATCGGATGACATTTTTCAAATGTGGCCGCGCGCTCGGAGTCTTGTCCCCCTAAAACACCCCCCCCCCGCCCACACACACACACACACACACACACACACACACACACACACACACACCCTCCCCCTCCTGGATCATAAATAATGCATTTATTTATCATCAGAATCTGTTTTTGAAATTAGGGACCACCGCACTTCAAAGACAGGAAACCTTTTGATATGTTTGATTCTCGGAGAATATCGGCGGGTTTTATGCAAAACGTCCCGCGCGATTAGAAAGGTGGAGGATGAATATATTTGCCTGGAGGAAAATTATACGATGAGAGAAGAGACTTATCATTAAAGAAAGAAAAAAGAGCGAGTGAGCTGTGGTTACATTTAATCCTTCTTATATATATATATATATTATACATGGTGGAGGAAGTGTGTGTGTGTGTGCGCGCGCGCACGCAAAAGAAGACAATCAGGAGGGGTCACGTGCTCAAATTTGATTTTAATATATTAAACGATCTCAGATAATGAACAAGATGTTTAAATGCATTTCAATTTTACTCTCTCTCTCTCTCTCTATATCTATCTATCTGTCTATCTATCTGTCTAGAATTGGCTGAAATAAGTTGTAATAAGTCTTTCATATTTAAGATGCATTGTAGTGTAAATTAAAATTGCAGTTAAAGTAAAATCTAAAAAAGAAAACTGATCTTAGAATTGTTTATTTTTAAAATCCAGTAATTTTACACTAATTCCGTTGACTCGCGTGTACAAAACACAACAATTTTACACTAATTCAAAAAAATTTGTTGGGTTTCAGACCAGTATGTTGTAAGAAAGGTTACGACCTCTAGCTCCGGTCCTCAGAATGTGTTACTCTTGTGTATGAATTTTGTGTACGTTTTGTGTGCAGATTTGTGTGCGTTTTGTGTACGTTTTGTGTGCAGATTTGGACTTTTCACTGTAGAAATGCAGAATTTACTGATTAATTTCGCTATGTTTTGATGATATTTCTGTTTTTGATTATAGTTCTGAGACGTATCGTGCCGCACATGATGAGATTGCAGTTATTAATTCCCGAAGCGAGTGAGACGCTGATGTCGTCCTGTCTGCTTTCCAGCTGGGTTCCTGATTTGAAAGCCTCGAGTGAGTTCGGGTCCTGGAGAGGAATTTTTCGTGCCGAGCGTGCTGGAAAGCGAAGCGTTTCTCGTCGCCGTTTCTGAATGCTTGTCCATCACTCCTTTCAGCAGTTACAGGTGGGCTCGTTTTCTCCTTCTCCTTCTTCACGTTTCTCGGAGGCAGCTGCATTTTTTTCTCATGACAGCAGGCCCGGGACAATTTGCATGTCGGACAGACGACAAACGGCACAGCGCGTGTCATAGTAGGTGGCGAAGCGTGACAGTTCGCACACGACACTGTCTCCTCGTGCTTTGACCCCGCGACCTCGCCGCATGTCTGCTTTCACAGACACGAGGTAGATGGGGAAGGAATAAATTTGATACCAGTGCCATTATCCCACAACACCACCTCTCTCTCTCTCTCTCTCTCAGTCGTCTTGGCGTCTCTGAAATAGCCAAGCGGGTTATTTTGAAGGGGAATAACGATGCAGGAAGGGTCACCGTCATGACGTCCCTCTACTTCTGTTGAGACAAATTGGACGACGAGATCTTGCTGGCAATTTGCGCCGACTACGTTTGTTGCGAAACAGGCGCGGACGTCAGAAATTGGCATGCCGCTGACGAACGGCCAGCATGTGCATGAACAAGGCGGAAATGGACGGTGGTTTAAAAAAAAAAAGTCAACCTGTACTCACATCCGTGTATTTCCTCATCAGGCCATGGGGAAAAAAAGAAAGAAAGAAAAGAACCCCTACCCCCATCATGTTCTTCAAAGTGTAGGCAGGATAAAGACCTCTTCCAGGTGCCTTATTTGTACCATTTAAAAAATAAAAATAAAAAAAAAAAATAAATAAAAATCCCTTAATTTTGTTCACTGGAAAATAGCGAAAGTCTGACAAACATCACGGAGAGAATGATCATTAAGAAATAGTAACATAGTGATTTTAAAAGAAATAATAATAAATCCTAGTTGTGGTAATAATAAAAATGAACGTTATTGTAGCTACCTCTAGCTAGTCTGTATCTTTTAATCCTGAGCTAATTCTACAGATTTGTACTGAAATTCTACAAACACCAGTACTAACCACGTCGACAAAAATCCAGAAGTTTTACGCTAATCCTAACGACGTATAAAAATACTAAAAAAAATTTTTTTTAAAATCACACTAATGCGAAGGACTTGCACGAAATCCCACATAACATCTTATTAATTCTAATGAAATCGATCACTTTCGCACCAAATTCCAGCAATTTAACACTAATTCTAATGACTTTTTGTCATTTTTAGAAATTGTTGGATTTCATACGAGTAAGTCATTAGAATTAGTGTTAAATTGCTGGAATTTGGTGCGAAAGTGATCGATTTCATTAGAATTAATAAGACGTTATGTGGGATTTCGTGCAAGTCATTCGCATTAGTCTGAGATTTAAAAAAAAAAATATTTTAATACGTCGTTAGAAAAAAAAAAAAATACCACAAGAGGTTATTACTAGCTAGAAAAGTACCACATGTTACCGATAGCTAGAAATTTACCACAGGAGGTAACTATAACCAAGAAAAACTTACCACAGGAGGTTACGTGTATGAATGTTTAATATTCTCTGCATTCATTTAAAGTGACTCATTCTTAGATATAGCTGCGATACCCTTCACTATCATCTCTTTCTGCTGCACACTTGTACCGTTCTCTGTAATATAAGAACTGCTCTGAAGAATGGAAGCGTTAATGAAACACGAGGTAAATCAGATTGCTGCGTTGTCAATTTAAAGTATAAAGGCTACATTTCGCTATAAAGAGAGGAAGGGAAAATGAACAACCGTTACCAGATAACAATCATGACCTTGATTCAGACGGACAGCTAATTGCCTCTTCACACCTGTAACGCTGTACTTTTTTTTCCTCTTCTCCATCTTTCCAAAGCACAAATTAAGTACCTCACACTGAGATATGAAGACCTAGCTGCACGCTAAATTAGCTGCCATGTCTGGCTCCCCGATAAGAACTTTTTTCTCCTTATTATCACTGATTTTAAATGAAATCTCTCGGTAATTTGGATCGAATGTTCTCGAAGACGAGGGTGAAATGTACACTTGACATCTTTTCATCAATCCTTATTTCCGTCCTTGAGCTTGTTACACAGAACGTTAAAGTTTGACAGACAGAAATGTTTATCGCACAGGATTGACTATGGCTATTATCACATCCTTTCCATTGCTTCATCAGTTTGCATGATGCAACACCACAGGAGGGTACTTCTAACTACAAATTTACTTCTAGCTAAAAATGTACCACAGGAGGTTACCTCTAGTTAGAAATTTACCACAGGAGGGTACTGCTAGCTGGATATTTACCACAGGAGGTTACCTCTAGTTAGAAATTTACTATAGGAGGGTACTGCTAGCTGGATATTTACCACAGGAGGTTACCTCTAGTTAGAAATTTACTATAGGAGGGTACTGCTAGCTGTATATTTACCACAGGAGGTTACCTCTAGTTAGAAATTTACTATAGGAGGGTACTGCTAGCTGGAAATTTACCACAGTAGGTTACCTCTAGTTAGAAATTTACCACAGGAGGGTACTGCTAGCTGGAAATTTACCACAGGAGGTTACCTCTAGTTAGAAATTTACCACAGGAGGGTACTGCTAGCTGGAAATTTACCACAGGAGGTTACCTCTAGGTAGAAATTTACCATAGGAGGGCACTGCTAGCTGGAAATTGACTACAGGAGGTTAGCTCAAGTTAGAAGTTTACCACAGGAGGTTACTGCTAACTACAAATGTACTTCTAGCTAAAAATGTACCACAGGAAGTTACCTCTAGTTAGAACTTTACCATAAGAGGGTAGTGCTAGCTTGAAATTTACCACAGGAGGTTACCTCTAGTTAGAAATTTACCATAGGAGGGTACTGCTAGCTGGAAATTTACCACAGGAGGTAACTGCTAACTACAAATGTACTTCTAACTAAAAATGTACTACAGGAGGTTACCTCTAGTTAGAAATGTACCATAGGAGGGTACTGCTACCTAGAAATTTACCATAGGAGGATACTGCTAGCTATACATATCCTTGTAGCTTAAATTGTACCACAGGAGGGTACAGCTATCTAGAAATTTACCACAGGAAGGTTTTGCTAACTATAAATGGACTTCTAGCTAAAAATGTACCACAGGAGGTTACCTCTAGTTAGAAATTTACCACAGGAGATTACTGCTAGCTAGAAAGTCACCACAGCAGGGTACATTGAGCTAGAACTTTACCACAGGAGGTTACTGCTAGCTAGAAATTTACCATAGGAGAGTGTTGCTAGCTATAAATATACTTCTAGCTAAAAATGTACCACAGGAGCTTACCTCTAGTTCTAAATTTACCACAGGAGGTTACTGCTAGTTAGAAATTTACCACAGCAGGGTACATTTAGCTAGACATTTACCATGAGAGATTACTTCCAGCTAGAAAACAGTTAGCACACAGTGTTAATGCTAGCTAGAGATATTTACTACAGGAAAGCAGAAATTACTAGAGGGGAGGTTACTGCTAGCTAGCTTAATTCCCACAGGAGATGACTTGGTTACATATAGCCTGCTACATAAAAAAAAGTTAGAGAAAACACATTAGGCATCATTTGTACCAAACAACAAAATATTAGTCATCTCTGTTGTATCTATTTACCAGCTGCCCCCCCCCCCCACACACACACACTTTATTAGCTGTTGCTCTGATGTCACAACAGATTAGTTGCCTATGTTCTTTGTTAACGGAACTGAACTTTCTTTCCGTAAAGGTTTTGTTTTAAAAATGGCGGATGAAGACGTTTGGACCGGTGAATGATTTGAGCAACGATACTGAACGTTTGAAAAATGATAACATCTGATTTGCTTTGTTAATGTGGTACATTACAGCTGATGGAACTTGACTCCACTAAACAGCAAAATTAGCATACTAGCAATACGTCTATATACAGTCTTCCAGTTTCAGCTGCTTTCAAAGCGCACTCTTCTTTGTCTTCCGCGGACATAACCTTCCCCATTTCTCAAGGATTAGCATTCCCGTTTTCTAATGTCAGAACCTGCATATCAAACCCGGCTCATTTTGCATCAAATGGCAAGCTACCCTTTCAGCGTGTGCTTTAAGATGTAAATTTCTTCCAGTGGTTTTCCTCAGAGGCGCTCTGTCTTACTCTCAACGATATGGTTTAACACTGCTAATCACCGAGACTGAGATAAGCCCGGTTGGTGATCTTTAAAGCAAATGTTACAGCAGTTGCAATGTCATATTGCTAATAATGCTAATGTCCAAATCGGTTCGATAGAAGAGTCAATAAATGAAATAAAAACGAACATGGTCTGCGATGCAATAAATGTCACTCAGAAATGAGCTTGCTAGCTGAGCAGCTAATTAGCGGTTAGTGGATATGATTAGCATTCTACATAAATCGCGTTTGGCTAACGGTAAAGCGAGTACAAGAACGCACACATCCTCTCGCTATGCAGTGTATTAAGGCTAACTTAATAAGACAATTAATTAGCGTTCAATTTAGCGGATAGCCTTGAGCTCTACATGTCCTTCATTTAAATATCCTTCTCTCTTTCGAGTAGATTTCGAAGTCATTGGTGTCATTTTGTTTATTTATTTACTTCACACACAAAGTCTATGCTAATGCTAGATTCCAGAATAACCTGCTAGCAGAGGCTGAGGTCATTTAGTCTGAGGTAATTTAATTCAGCTTCAGTTGTCCTCTTATGCATTTATGATGCATGTTGTTTACTATTGTTTCATTAATGCGGGACGCATGTTAGCATAACATGCTAACATAGACAGGTATTAGCACAATTTATTCTTTAAGTGCTCTTAAAGCAGTGTAAGGATTTCACACAACATTGCTAAGACATTGCATTAGCTTTTATTTATTTATTTTTTTAATTAAATCTATATTAAATACTTAATTAATTATTAATTTACCACACATGCGCATTGCGTGTCAAACTTGGCGTAAAAAAAGGTAAGAAGCAGCGGGCCTGCGGTTTGGACGATTTATCAATCGAGTGGCTACATTAAACGGATTCCTTAATGAAGTAAGATCTTTATAAGGATTAGCCTGCCACCTGCAATGTGCCACCTGTTCGCTCCGGATAACTGGCAGGCGTTAGCATCGGATGACACACAAAAAAAAAGACGGGATAACAGGGAGGGATCCCTGAGGGGGAAAAAAGATGATAAAGATATAATAAAGTTAATCCTCCCACCCCCCCCCCCCCTTTTTTTTTGTTGCTTTCTTCACTGCCTCTGTAATCTAAGACCATGCTAATGCTAAACGGTATCACAGACTGACCTTATTTAGTCAGGCTAATTTTGTAGCTGCTTCTCAGGTGTTAGCGCAAAAGCGTATTTTGTTTTTAGAGACTATTATTACCTGATGTATTTAGCTACTTTCTGCTAATTTAGCAAAATTAAATGTGTTTTTTTTTTTCCCCCTTAAACTCTTCTGAAGATCTTTCTAGTGATCTTATATAGTTTTTTTTTAAGCATACGGCAAGGTATTTTAGCTTTGTTTAAAAAAAAAAAAAAATCAGATGTTAACTATTGGGTCTTTTGTTCGTTTATTCAAACCTGGCAGACGATACGGAGATACTAAACGACTCTAAGCTCTAGCTATACGTTACATGCTAAACATCACCGGTTCTTGTTTTTCGTTTCTGCTTCCGCTTCTGCACTCTGATCCCACACAAACGCTAGCTATTATATTAGCCTGGTTAATTAGCAAGTTGTACGAGGGACCCTAGCTCTGCTTGGCCTCAAGACATTTTCTTTTAGGTCTTTCAGAAGATGGAAACTTGTCCGATTTAGATTCAAATAAGGATCGTCTCACCTCTGGCGTGTACGGCAGGGTCAGCGTCAGTGTCACGCTATGATTAGCACGCTATGAACACAATCCAGACCCTTTGTAGTCCTTTGGATGGAAAAGTGAGCGTGACAGCCAAGCGTCCTTCTCGTCTGCCAGCAGGATTGCATGGCACTGGTTTTGGGGGACGCTCGCATGCCAAAAAAAGTGCCAAGGACAGGACGTCCAATACCACTCACTGACTTTTCTGGGCTTTTGTCCTTCTGGCACACAGTGGCGTCCCATCACCAGAGCCCCGTGTCCCAACTGTGAACCCTAATTTGTTATTTTTGGGCGTCATTAGTCATGCATATTGTGTCAAATTAGCCTCAGTACAGTAGCGGGGTTTCCTCCTCCACCTGTTCTTATGCTAATATGGAGTTTGTGTGTGAGTGAACTAGAAGTAATACAAAAAAAAAAAAAACCTAAAATGTAAAAAAGTGTTCATTGTAATTGAACACATGGATAAACAGGATGTGTTAAAGTGAGATTTAAGCAGATTGTCTGGAATAATTGATTACGTAGCGAGTGTGTTGCAGTCTGTCCATGGCTACGTGCCAAAGCGGTGCTCATCAACCACACACTAACAGCTCCATGCCATGCACCTGCTAGTTCTGCCTTAATCAGAAACATGGACTGGATCGACCGTGATAGTTTGGGTTTGCTTTGTTTTTGTAATCACGACAGTATAATGTAGATAGTGGAGCATAAGGCCATCGTGAAACCTACAAGCTTCTCCTCTTCCTGGACCTCTGAGGCCTGCAAGCAACTCCTGCCTTCTTTTTTTCATTTATTTCTGCTGGCCTGAGATCTACAAACTTTCACTTCTGTCATCCTGGGGCCTACAAACTCTTCCTTCGTTTATCCTGAGGTCCTCAAGCTCCTACTGCTCCAATCCTGAGGCCTACAAGCCTAACTTGTAGCACCTGCCATCCTGAGATCCAGGAACCTTGTGCTTCTGCTGTCCTGAAGCCTATAAGCGCTTACTTCGCCTTTAAGCCTTTATTCGTCCCATTCTGATCTCCAAGCCCCCCAATCCTTAAGCGAACAAGCTCGTATTCTTGCCTTCCTGAGGCCTAGAAGCTTCTACTTCTTCCATCCTGAGAACCAAGAACCTTCTGCTTCTGTCAGAGGTTGTAATGAAGCTCTGCCTCTTCCGGGACCTCTGACCTACAAGATTTAACTTCTGTCATCTTGAGATCCATTAGGTCCTACTCCTTCACACCTGAGGCCTATAGCACCAAGTCCTGCCATTCTGAGATCCATAGAGTCTTAATCCTCCAATCCTGAGGTCTAGAAGCTCATCCTCCTGCCATTCTGAGATCCAAGAACCTTCTGTTTCTGCCATACTTAAGCCTACAAGCTCTGACTATTGTTATTCTGAGGTCCATAAGGTCCTACTCCTTCAATCACGAGCTCCCACTCCTTTCATTCGGCGCTCCTCAAGCCCATATTACTGCCGTCCTAAAGCCTACCATTTCCAGTTTCGTCAGTCCTGAAGGTTAGTAGCTCCTACATCTGCCCTTCTGAGGTCGACAAGCTTTGGCTGCTGCCATATTGAGAGCCAGAGACCTCCTGCCTCTGCCATACTGAGGCCTACAAAGTCCTACTCCTCCCATGGTGAGTCCTAGAAGCTCCTAGAAGCCTGCTTGTGAGCCAAAAACCTTCTGCTTCTGACAGTTTGAGGCCTACAAAGTCGTACTCCTGCCATCCTGAAGCAGGCAGGTTCATATTCCTGCCATCCTGAGCCCATGTCCTGCATGTCCAAGGTCCTAAGGTCTACTTGCTCTAACTTGTCATCCTGAGGTGCTCAGGCTCCTACTCCTCCCATGCTTTGTCCTACACACTCCATGTGCCTCCATTTTGAGGTCCATAATCTCCAACTCCTGCCATTCTGAGGTCCAGTTCCTCCTTTTATCATCCTAAGGCCCTTAAGCTCCTGCTCCTTCCCCCACGAAGCTTATTTTCACTTTCATTTTCACCTCTTAGTTTGCGCTTTGCACTTCTTTCCCCCACATCGTTCATCCATTCATCTCCTTTCTTCTCTTCTGGCCCTGACGTGAAATATCATTTCCCTCTGATCCTTTCTTCATCACACTTACTTTTCTGTTCTTCGATTCTCTCCTCTTTTTTTCATCTGTTTTCAGTCATTGCCTTTTCTTTCCTCGACTTTCTCCTTTTTGATTCTTCTCTTTTCCCCCTCATTCTCTTTTCTTTTCTCTTTCTGCTTTATTTCTCACACCATCTTCCTCCACATTTCTCTTTTTCTTCTTTCTTTCTTTAATTCTGTTATCTGGAGCTATGTTCTCCCCCTTTTCTCTCCTTTTTTCCTCCTCCTTTGTTCCTTGTCTACAGTTTCTTTCCTCCTTTTTTCTTGCCTCATCTTTATTTTCCCTTTTTCTCTTTTGCTCTTTTTTCCTATTTTTTCTTTCCTGTTTTCCTCTCCCTTTTCTTCATCCTTCCTCACTATCAGTTCTTTTCTCGATCCTTCTTCTCTATCCTTTGCTTTTCTCTCCTCCCCATTATATTTTCTCTGTATTTTCCCCCTTTATTTCTCTCCTCCTTTCTCTTTCTTCTTCTCTCTGCTCGCTTATCTCTTCTTTTCTTGCTCTTTTTTTCTTTTCTTTTTCCCCCTTCATTTCTACTTCTCCTTTTCCTTTTTCTTTTTTTTGTTTTCTCCTCTGTAGCCTCCCCTCTCCTTCCATCACCTCCTCCAATTTCCTTCTCATCCTTTCTTCCACTTCACACGTTCTTTCCTCGTTTTCTTCTCCTTTTCGATTTCTTCTGTTCCTTTTCTTCTCGTCTTCTCCGTCCTCTTAGTTTCTTCTCCCTCTTCTCATTTTTCTTTCTTCTACTTTTTTCCTTTCCCCTCATTTCTTCTCTTTCTCTCCCTTTATCTTTTCTATTCTCTCCTTTGTTGTGTTTTGCTATTGCTGTTCTTTTCTCCTCCCTCATCTCTTCTCTACTTCATTCCTTCATCTCTCTCTCTCTTTTTATTCTTCATAAAATAAATCAGTGCGAGTGTATTCACTTGTCTAACTTCAGACGTCGTAACAAGTCGAACACGCGTGCGTACACACACACACACACACACACACACACACACACACCTGCTGGCCGATTTGAATCTGTAACAGTGAGAAGGTGACATTGAGCTGTGTGTAATAATTAGCACTGTGTTTGCTTTGATGATTTTAGCACAGAGGAAGTGTGTGTGTGTGTGTGTGTGTCTGGTGACCCTGAAAAAAAGCGTGACCATATATCTGTACGACATTATACTGTGATAAAGTGACCTAAAATGTGTCTCTCTCTCCCACACACACACACACACACACACACACACACACACACTCTATGCGAAAAGGCCTTCACTCCTCCGGTGGTAAGAAAAACATCATGTGAGCTACACTTTAACTGCCGGGGTTTAATTGTGTGAAGCTGTCGGGTTTATGAGGCACAAAGAAGAGTGTGTATGGAAGGTCACACACACACACACACACAGTCACCCTGGTGGGAATTATTTTTACATTCTTGTCTCGGTGGTTATACCTCGCATTTTGTGTGTGTGTGTGTGAGAGAGAGAGAGAGTGTGTGTGTGTGTGACCTCTGTGCTGGCTGTGTGTCCTCTAGCCTGACAGGATTCTCCTCCAATTCCTGGCATGAGCTCTGGGGTCTCAGCCCCAGATGGGCAACACACACGCGCTCTGGCTCTCTCTCTCTCTCTCTCTCTCTCTCTCCCTCTCTCAGACTGTCAGGAGTGGAATGAGGGACAGATGAAGATCAACAGAGATAACTGTAGATAGATAAATAAATAAATAAATAAATAAATAATTCTGTTTTTCACTAAATAACAAGGCAGGAAATATTTCCTTACAGAAGTTTTCTCACACTTGTGTGAGAGCACGTGAACTCTTTTCACACTGTAATTACCCTTCCTTCTGTTTGAAATATAAATTCAATAATTAGTACTAATAAGATCTTCATACTTAAAACACGAATCAGTGTAAATTTCTATCTCGTACCGCTCGGCGCCACTTATTTGATTCTTTTTAAAAACGACTCATTTCTGATCAACAATTTCTCTGTAAAAAAATATCAGACTTGCTCTACTCCACTAAAGAATTAAAGGACGTCTAATTTTACTCGTCAGTCGCGGCAATTATTTCATGGAAATAACGAAATGATAAACCCTTCATTTAACGACTAATCCTAAAAAAATTCAAAATGCCTCGCTTTTCATTTGACCTTTTTTAGCGAAAGAATTTGAGAAGTAATCAATTATTCTATAATTACTAACGTAATGTTTTTATTACTGATTTACTGCGTAGTAACAACTTAAGTGTAAAATAAACAAACAAATAAATAAACAAAGAAGGTAAAAGTGTAAAAACTGACTGGAAATGGATACTAATATTTATACTAACGAATAAAAAGTCTCTAAGATTAAAACTGTTAATGCGATTAAATCTGGAACGGAAGTTAAACTGTAAATGTATCATTTTAAAGTGTGTTATTTGAGTATTATAGTAGAAACATTTAAAAAAATCCTAATCTAAAAAATTAAACAGACATGAAGATAATGGCAAAGAATAATCAAATGATTTAAAACACGGAATTAAAAAAAAACTATCAAAAACATAAAGGAAAATAAGCATCTCAGTTGTATGTGTGTGTGTGTGTGTGTGTGTGTGTGTGTGTATAAAAAGGAAAACCTACAGTCAATAGGTTAAATAACAAAAAAGTATCAAATTCAGCACCACACAGAACAACATTAAATAAAAATGATTAATGTTTTAAATACAACATTTTAATGAATATAAACAGGTGTATAATCACACTAGTAATCTATTTTTGTATTATTACCTTCAAAAAAGATTTAAGTAAGGAAGCCCTAAGGCCATATAAAACACCATTATAGCCTTAAATAAAGTGATTCTGATTCAATTTAAAGTGCACCTATTATGGTTTTTCAAATATTACCTTTCACGTAGCGTGTTTATATACGTAGCTGTCTGTGAACGTAAAAACATCTGCAACGTTTCCAAAATCTCTGACAGCGGTAGACCAATCACGACAGACTGGCACGTCTGACCAATCAGAGCAGAGTATGCCCTCTATGAAAGGAGTTGTTTAGAACGAATCCTTTAGAACGAATCATTTAACGAGTCGTTTGTGACACTGCGGGGTCGGGGGTAATGCTGCAGTTTAACTTAAGAGCACGTTAAAAAAAGTGTTTTTTGACCTCGGATGCATGTAAATCTATCGTATGAGACATTTAAAACAAAACTAGGCACGTTTCAAAACCTTAATAGGTGCGCTTTAGCGTTTTTGTTTTTTTTTCATAAAAGGAAATAAAATGAAACGAGTGTAAATGCTATATAAAACGCTCCAGTAACATCAAACCAAGCATTCATTTCTGAATAAATGTTTTTTTTTTTTTTTTTTAGACACATACCATGTCAAATATTCCTGTAACGTAAAATAAATAATTTCTGTGTAAAATGACTGTTTCAAATACAATTGAAAGAATTTACAGAAATGTCCATGGAGGTGAAGAAGCTGTATTGTGGACGTGTCCCAAACCGCACGCCCTGTTCCCTAAACCCTATCTAAGCCATATGAACATGATCGCCGGCGTAAATCTGAAAAGTGATTCGCACTGAGGAACTCTGCTGTCTCCGGAGGACATTTCTCTCTCTCTCTCGCTCCCTCTCTCTCTCTCCGATCTGACGGTAATGGAAATCCAGATGTGAGCGAGGGCGACGGCTTTTATATGAGCCGTTTCGGGCCACGTGTTCATTATTCCCTCACAATAAAACCGGATTAGAGCTCTTTTATTGTCCGAGTCCGAGAGCCGAATTGCTTTTTCAATCGAGCGCTACGGAGGAACCGGTGTTCACAAACGAGCGGCCTGACGCTAACAACTTGTTTACTAGTCGAGTGCCGCTGGAAATCAAACTAACCGGGAACAGCGAGAGGAGGAGCGAAGAAACCTTCCCAGGACTCTCATGCAAATGTGATGTCATGAATATGCAAATAAGGGGATGAGGGAGGAGCTACGGCTGCCCGGGTCCTCGTTATTTGTAAACTTGCCTTGCATTCACGCTAGATTATAGCTTGTGGGCGTGGCTTGTTCAATCTTTGTTTTTCATTGTGATAAGAAGGCTATTTAAACGCAAATTAATCGCAAATATTCGTGCGCATCTTTAAAAACCCATAAATTAAATTAGAAAACGTTCAGAAATGTTTAAAATAACGACCGTGGTGCAGCTGTTGGTACGTTCAGTAGAGAAGCTAAGCTAATAAAATACTGAAAATATGTTTCAGGGGCTAACGTTAAAGTATCTTTAAATGCATTCACAATTAACTAAGTGGCATTAGCGATGATCTTGCTAGAGTTGGTGTTGGTGCGGTAATCGCTAATGCTAAGTGTAGCACTTCTTCCTTCCTGACAGGAAAATTCGTTCAGTCGTCTGATTTCATCTAGCTTTTACTTCAGTCACACGCCCACACACACACACACACACACACAAACATGTGGCAGGAGAAAGGAAAAAAAAAGGGAATTTAAATTTCAGCCACAGGAGTGCATTTCTGAGGTAATATTTTCAGCTGTGACACAAACGTACACGTGTTGAATTTTCTATTTTAGCCGGCGCTCGTGTCGGTGAGAACCTATTACAGGACATCGCTGTTCTCTTCGGAGGGAATAAAGGGGGGGGAAATTCCATCTCATCCTTCAATCGGAAAATGGAATACAGAAACAAATCATGGCTGGGATTGAAAAGTCGTCGCTCCCTGTTCGGCACTAATAAGTGCGCAGTGCTAGCGTTAAGCGCCAGGGCCGAGTGTCCTTACACTACCATCGGCTTTGACATCTGCTTCCTTTTTCCATTTCTCTCTTCTTTCTTTGTGTTTGTCGTTTCCTGTTTGCTCTCCTTTTCAGCCAGGTTGCGGCTGGCGGGATGGAAAAAAAAAAAAACCCTGAAATGAATAATAATAATAAAAAATAATCAATATTTAGCCATTCAAAAATTTGGAAGAAATTCTGGAAATCCGTTCGGCATAAACTAGCTAAATCAAATTAGCTAGCTACTTAGCCTGTGGCTATAATTATAATGTTAGCTAATAGCTTCCTCACTAGCTAAGAGCTAATTTATAGAGACATGAGCTCATAGCATGCTAGTTATGATTAGCTAACATATTCACATGACCACCTTTCATTATAAAGATAGCCACAAATCGGTAGGTAACTAATCGAGCAGTTAGCCAGCTTTTTTTTATTTATTATAGTTATTACAATTAAGAGTTGTTACTTGAACATGTTCGCTGAACATAAATAGTTCACGAACTAGTGGTGTCAAATTTATAGAAACATTACCCAGGTAGCAAGCTACTAATGTTTATGGCTAACATTATAACGAAAGGTGTTTGAATATATTACCTAGTTAATGCCTCTATAAAAACCACTATTCTATAGCTAGGTTATTAGGGCTAGCAATTGAATGTGTTAGAAACACTTAAGTAACTTGTTAACAAGCTAAAGTCTGTCTTAATCGAATGCTCTGTGAATTAGCCGTAGCTAGCTGCTTATAGCTAGCATTACAGCGAGGGCATATACAGCTAGTAAGGCTGTTTTTCATGAGCTTGCTAGTAAGCTCCGCGTTAGCTACGCATCGTTACAACCAGGAATTGTTGTTTTAACACGTTAGCTAAACGTAAGCACTTTGCTAGCTGGCTAATAAGTCACTTGCTAAATTGCATGTGAGCCAGCTGGCTGTTTATGGCTAGCATTACAATAAGGCATCGTTGTGTGAATATGTTAGCTAAACCTAAATAGCTTTCTAACCAGTTGAGTAGCAAATTCATACAGATATTAAAGCAAGAGGTTGTTATTTGAATATGGAAGCGAAGCGTAAATATCATGCTAACTTAATGATAGCTCTACAAATTGGGCTATTAGCCAGCCAGCTAGCTAGCTATTTATGACTAGCAGTACAACAAGGGCTTGTCATTTGTCAACATGTTAAACATAAATAGGTCGATAACTAGCTAATCATACTATAAATTCAGCTGTTTGCTAGCTAGCTATTTATGATATTTAGGTTTCCCCCTGCTCCCCCCCCCTTTTTGCCCGTTAAACACGAACTAGCTTGCTAACTAATCCCTTTATAGAGCGTGCTATTAGCTGGATATTTATGACTAGCATTACAGCAAAAGGTTTCTGAGGAAGATTGTTAGTTAAACATGCATGAGCTTTTGAGGAAAGATGTTAGCAACACATGCGTGGCTAACTAGCTAGCTTCCTTTGTAAATGCGATGAAATAAGGTGTTCGCTAAACATAACAGCTAAACATTACATACTACAATAGCTAGCTTCCACGTTGTATAATCGCGGTAAGGGTGTGGTGTGTATGGATACAATGGCCTCAAGTAGCGACCTGTGTGTGTGTGTGTGAGAGAGAGAGAGAGAGAGAGAGGTGGAGAGATGGAGCCTGTCTTGATTGATGTGTTTTCGGCTCATTTAGCCTCAGTGTTCTGTTGTTGTCATGATTGCTTATTGACAGAAAGTCAAAGAAGGATTAAAAATGTCCGCCGTTACCAGAAACGAATCCACAGCGTCGCTCAGGTCATCGGGATGATTCGCACTCATCTGTTTAAGTCTGTGAGAGTGAAATATTTAGATCCTTATCAGACACTAAAGTGGCTCAGATTGGGTACTTTGCGTACTTTTAGTGCAGTCGCGTGTACACTTTTATACCACAGTCGCAGTTAAAAATGGGTGGGGCCAAAAAGAGAAGCCGCCACAGTGGTTTGGATCCCTCCACACTACTCCCGAAATTCCCTAGAAGTTTTGTACTTGTATCAGTGACTCTTGTTTGAGCCGAATAAAGATGGCATTAGTGTTTGATAACTGAAGGAATAGAGACAGTTATAGGTAGCGCACTCGAGACTTTCGGACCCTAAGTTTGTTTTCTTGCCTGCGGCCGATTCGATAAATGAACGGCGGCGAGTGTCTTTTTGAAATGGGTTTTGTATTGATTTTTGTAACGACCCTGTTAGACGACGTCATGCCCTCAGCGTGTCATTTCTCGACGGCTGCGGCCCCGAGCGGGTCATCGAGGTGATAACTGTCATTTGGCGAGACAGAAAAAGCAATCATAGCTTTTTCATTACGGCGTGTTTGGCCCCCTCTCGCTTTGACGTATTGCGGCCCGTGTGATTTAACTGCTCTCTTAAATTAAGTGCTGGAATATCAGGCTGTAGCTTCAGGGAGAATAAAGTCGACGTCGAGGGAATCGGAACGCCGCCGTAGGCTCGGAGCCGTGAACTCGCTCATCGATTTCTTAACGCCGACGTCCTTTTAATGGCCTACAGAGGAGTTTGATTACGGTTTAGGACACAGCCAAAGTGTTTATAACTCGGGAAAGGTCACAACTATTCACATTTCACAAGGAACAGTAGGGTGTAGTGAAAGGGACAGTAGTGTGTAGGGAAAGGGACAGTAGGGTGTAGGGAAAGGGAGAGTAGGGTGTAGGGAAAGGGAGAGTAGGGTGTAGGGAAAGGGACAGTAGGGTGTAGGGAAAGGGACAGTAGGGTGTAGTGAAAGGGACTGTAGGGTGTAGGGAAAGGGACAGTAGGACAGTAGGGTGTAGGGAAAGGGAGAGTAGAGTGTAGGGAAAGGGACAGTAGGGTGTAGGGAAAGGGACAGTAGGGTGTAGTGAAAGGGACTGTAGGGTGTAGGGAAAGGGACAGTAGGACAGTAGGGTGTAGGGAAAGGGAGAGTAGGGTGTAGGGAAAGGGACAGTAGGGTGTAGGGAAAGGGAGAGTAGGGTGTAGGGAAAGGGACAGTAGGGTGTAGGGAAAGGGACAGTAGGGTGTAGTGAAATGGACAGTAGTGTGTATTGAAAGGGACTGTAGAGTGTAGGGAAAGGGACAGTAGGGTGTAGGGAAAGGGACAGTAGGGTGTAGTGAAATGGACAGTAGTGTGTAGGGAAAGGGACAGTAGGGTGTAGGGAAAGGGACAGTAGGGTGTAGGGAAAGGGAGAG